>NW_027529174.1:2216481-2503991 GCF_008692635.1 Crocuta crocuta | reverse complement strand
ACACACACACACACACACACACACACACACACACACGTACAAATATTCCTAACCTAGAATTGCCAAGAAGTACTTTGATTAAAGAACAAATATTTCTTGGATTAAGTAAGATATGATGTGGTACAGTAATAGAATTTTTGGTGTAAAAAAGATTAAATATTTTGTACTAATATTGTCCTGATTCCTACAAATAAAAGTTTAAGAAATATAACATAGAACTAACATTTTTTCAATCTGTATATAAAAAAACATAAAATGCATCATGTTCAAGACTCTCATAATGGAGAAGGTTTAGTTATAGTAACATTTTATTACTAAAGATTCTTACCAAAGGTAGAAATAATAAATATAGGACAGGGGCGCCTAGGTGGCTCAGTCAGTTAAGCGTCCAACTTCGGCTCAGGTCATGATCTCACAGTTTGTGNCCCACGTCGGGCTCTGTGCGGACAGCTAGCTCAGAGCCTGGAGCCTGCTTCAGATTCTGTGTCTCCCTCTCTCTCTGACCCTCCCCTGCTCACGCTGTCTCTCTCTCTGTCAGAAATTAAATAAATAAATAAATAAATAAATAAATAAATAAATGACAGAGATGCATTGCCTTCCTTGTCAAACATTAAGGAGAGCTAAAATGCTTCCACAGAATACTGTTTCTTCATAGGGAAAATGGGGACAATCATATATCTACCTCTTAGCTTTGCGGGAAGACTAAATTAAACAATGTATATTGCAAAGGCCAACACTCAGAGTCTGGCATTAATTAGTGCTGATAAATAGTGTTTTCCCTCCTCTCCTGGAGCCCAGGACTTAGTGATATGAGGGCATACACAACCACAGCCTTTTGCTTAAGCAAAAGGGGTCTGAGATACAAGTCTGGAAAGAAGACACAGAGTTGGGGCTTAGCCCGTATTCACAGTGTTTACCACTACCTCATCATGTACCTGCAGAGCAGCCTTAAGAAGAGCAGAACTTTGATCAACAAAGTCCCAACCAGGCAAACTCTGTAATTGCAGAGGGCAATTAACTACATGAGCCCTGAGCTCTGTGGAAACTGACAGTCCTATAATTTGTGAATGTGCAAAAGGGAGAATAATATTATTATTTGTGCACATTATTATCCCACAATGTATGCACAGGTAGGACATGTACTCCTAGATATCTTAATCAAATAAATAATACTATGGTTGCAAAGGAACGTATAATTTTTAAATACTAGATTGGGAAGTGATTAAAGCAAAATTGCAAAACTGAAAATTGAAAGAAAAATAGTTCCTTGGTTTCGGGGGGAAAAATAATAAGAATAAAAAAGATCTGGATTATTTACAGATTAGATTTTATTTTATTTACATTCTTCTAGTTGTGGGTCATGTAGAAACCAGGTTCCTCTGTGAGTCTTATATTCAAGAAGGCCTTTTCTTCTGAGTAATCTGTCTCCCTGTACACCAGCTAAGCTATCTCTATATAGCCATTACTTTACCCAGGATCATGGATTGGCTATGTCTCATTAGTGAAACAGTAGGTATTAAATATTCCTTCTTTGTAGCAAGTACATTTAAGAGATGTTGGAGTTTTAAAAGATAAGTGTTTCCAGAAAAATACCATGTTTTCCAATGGTTTCTTCATCATCATCCCCATTGACAGTTTCAGAAAAGCATAGCATTTCAGAAAAGAAATTTACAGACTAGAATAATCTTTGGCCATGAGGAAAGAATGTTTTTATAGCTCTATTAAATATCTTTTTAAAAAAACTTTTTGAATAATCTCTATGCATAGCATGAGGCTTGAACTTATAACCCTGAAATCAAGAGTCATATGCTCTACCAACTAAGCCAGCCAGGCACCCATTATAGCTCCCTTAAATATTGTAATGAATACATTTGGGGTTATTATTTTTCTATAACATCTTCTGTTGATGCTAGTTTCCAAAAGTTTAGTACTCTATTCCTCTGAACTGACAAATAACGTAGGGTCTCTAAAGGTTTTCCTTATTTCCATTGTTGGTGAATTGCCATTTGTAATTTTTTTAAGATTGAATCCTTTGATTCTTTATAACTTAGGTAATATTTTTTTTTACAAATAGTTTATTGTCATGTTAGTTTCCATATAACACCCAGTGCTCATCCCCACAAGTGCCGCTCTCTGTGCCCACCTCCTCCTTCCCCCCCATAACTTAGGTAGTATTTTGACAGATTGGTCTCATAGAATGATTTAGAACCTTAAAAAAGACATTTATTAGCACGTTAGCATGAATTTCTCCCTATGACTGTCAAATCAATACAATAAGAATATTCAAACCAATGTCAAATCATTCCTGAACACATTTATTGATAGCACACATTTCAGTTTGGAACTAAAAGGTCACTATGTCAGTTCCTGAACCTATAATTTCAACATTACTTAAGACCATGCTGGAAAACATAGCCACTCTTTCCTTAAAAACTTTCAGAGAAAGTTGTAATATTTCCTTCAGAAGTGCAGTTGAGACTCTCACAACTAATGTCCATGCATTCATGGCAACAAAAAAAAGGGATATTGACACGGGCTAAATCATTGGTAAAACTGTCTACTCCAGCTATGAGGACATATAACTGCAAAATCAGCTAGGCAAAAAAGGAAGAAAGGAAGGAAAGGGCATTATAAGACTGATTGAATTGGGCTGCCTGGGTAACTCAGTTGGTTAAGAATCTGACTTCAACTCATCATGATCTCATGGTTTGTAGGTTCAAGCCCCACATCGGAGTCTGTGCTGACAACTCAGAACCTGGAGCCTGCTTCAGATTCTGTGCCTCTGTCTCCCCCTCTCCCCCTCCTCCACTCATACTCTGTCTGTCTGTCTGTCTCTCTCTCTCTCAGAAATGAATAAATGTTTTAAAACTTTCAACAAAAAACTGATTTGATTATTTGCTCATTTAGCAAATATCTACAAATAGATTGAGTGAATAAGTAAATGCAAGGTGTCTATGATTGCTAGACACTGCATATCACATATCCTGGATGTATGGCAGGCAGGAAGAACATGGTTCCTGCTCTCATAACACTTACAGTCTAGCAGGAGAGAAACACATTTTTAAAAAATTACATAAATAAATAAATATCTAATTGAATTTCAATGACAATGCTGTTGATGAGTGTTCTGATTTTCATACCAGTTTTTTGGGTTTTATTTATTTTTCTTTGTTTTGTTGTTGTTGTTATTGTTTTCCATAAGAGGACTAAAACACCCAGAAATAGTTTTTCAAGTGCAAAAGCTGGAAATAACGTCTTCTCTGAGAATCTCCCTCCTGTGATGTGGGCTCATTATCTCATTCTCTAGGTGGAAGTGGAAAGTAGTTGTGTCCTGTTGACTCTACCTTCTACCTTTCGCATACAATTAGGTGCCATGGCTTCATGATTTTATCATCCAAATATATTTTAAATTCATGCCCTCTTCTCCATTTCTGTATCTAAAAACATACTACTAGTTCGGTACTCTACCCAAAGTGTTTTACTAGACTCCAAAATAACAAACAGAATAGGAGATAGGAAAGTAGGAAAGGACCCAATAGATAATTCTTTAGATGGGAAAACTTAGGCTCCGAAAGACAAATTTCTTACCCAAGACCCCACCATTCAGCCTAGCCACAGCCATGTCATTAATTTTTCTTTAGAGCAGCAAATATGGAAGCCATGGAACACTATTCACTGTCTGCTTGCAGTCATGCCCAGCCTCTTCTTCCTTGCTAGAAAATCCCCTTTCCCATGATAGGAACCAAAAATGACAAATACTCGTTTGCTAGGGATGGTCATGTGACCCAGTTATGGGCACCAAGATGGAAAGAGAAGTCTCTGGCTGGTTTTTGAGAGAGTTTTCTTCCAAAATAAAGAGAAATCAAGAACAGCTGCCAACCCAACCCCCTTTCTTCCTGTCCTCGGACCTGAACAACAGTAGCCTAAGGACAAAAAGCCAATAGCTGAAGATCAGAAGGATGCAAAGCACATGGGACCCTCACCTACAAGCGCTGAGCCAGGCTTGAACCTGCCTACTTGAAGACCTCTTATTATGAGAGATTGTTTGAAGTCTTTACTCTGTATAGCACCATGTCAAGTGTTCTGTTACTTGCAGCTGAGTGCATCCTGGATGGTCACTGCTTTATTTCTTTATATTCCAACTACCCCTCTAACTCTACAGGAGCAAGGAAATGACCTACTTTTTTCATTGTATATTCCCAGTTCCTAGAACAGAGCCTGGCACAATATCAGCACTTGAAAAATATTTGTTGAATGAATGAATGCCCCAAAAATCTTCATTGGCTCTCCACTTCTATAGAATAAAGTCCAAAGGTTTAACCTGGCATTCAAGGCCCTTTCTGATCTGGCCCCAATCTATCTTTCCAGCCTTGTCTTTTACTTTCATGCATGCTACATCTCAGGAAAACTGAACTACTTCTTGTCCTCCCAAACACCCCCTGAGCTTCTTGATGCAGGGCTGTGACTCACAGTGGCCAGTCTGTGCAATAGGCTCCTTTCCTTCTTCCACCTCAATAGTTTTCTCTCATTCTTCAAGCTCTAGCTCTTCTCCCATAGGGCTTCCTCTGATACTTTCCAGGTACAAATATCTTTTCTATGTTCCTTTTTCTTCTATGCCATTTATCACTTTTAAACATTCATGATAATTATTTGGTGTGCTCATCTCAATTAGATTATGAGCTCCTTGGGGATAGAAAATCCACCCTCCCAAGAAACAAACACAAAGCTTTGTTCCAGCAGTACCTAGTACATTTTTCTTTGTGAGTAGGAGAATGAACAACATTAAAGGGAACCCATTTAAAAAATAATTTGGACCCAGGGGTTGGTGCTGACTTTCACGGAAGCAAAGGTCTGAATGAATTGCAGGAGGGGAGAGGAGGGCAAGGGACTTGTTGGAAGTGTCAGGAGCAAGCACTGATGCTTTGTCTCCTGCCCATGACAGCAAAGTTCTTAATGGAAGATGATCCCAATCAATAGAGCCAGACAGCTGATTTATATAATGGAATCAAGCTGAAGCAGTGGTCTTGCTCGGCAGAGTGATGTGAAAGGGAAAAGGCTACTAGAGGAGAATAACCAAGGGACTCCACAAGTACAGCTGCTGGTGTTCAGAAACGTGTTCCCCATCAGCAAACCACAGGAGAGCTCCAGAGAGCAGCCTGCTTCAGCCTGGATGCTGAGGAGGGACCGTAGGGCGAGGGTTGCCGCTGGATTTTGGCTGCCGCTGCTGCTGTCGCTGGGCACACACCGCAGTGAGGGGTCTGACCGCGCAGACTGCTCTGCGGAGCCTGGGTCTGGTCAGGAATGAGAAGTTAAGAGAGCAAGGGCTGGGAGGAGCAAACCCAAACAAGGAATCTAGGGAGCAAAAGGAGAGAAAGGGTGATCTTGAGCCAAGACATCAGGCCAAGTGGACCTGGAGGAAATGTCATCATTGGTAAAGGAGGACTTGGAGAAGAAACTGTTTAAGCCACTCTCCCAGAATCTGTACGAGTTTATTGAAATTGAATTCTCCGTCCAGGACAGGTATTACCTCTGTGTGTCAGGTAATCTGTTCTTTCTGTTATCACTTCAAAATGTAAATAACCGCAAGATGCGTGGGTGGTAGAGGGACATTTCTGTGTTTGTTTTCCTGTATAATAACAGCACGTGTATCTTCTGATGGTAGAGCTTAACTACACCAAGTTTAGGAATTTGGATTCCACAGAATTTTATCTTCGGTGCTAAAATGGGAGACAGAAAAAGAATATCGTATCAATAATATTTTGATTAATTGTTCAGAATGAAACTGGATTTGTATTTTCCTGATTGGATTACTTTGTCTCCAGTCTTTTAATTCACTTGCATGGTATGCAATCTTAATGTGTAAGAGCTCATCTTAAAAAATTCAACAGAGAGCTTTCTGTATATTTTTTAAAACACTGGAGAATTGAGTTATACAGCTCTATTTCCAACCAGTCTGGACAGCTAGGATTCTCCTTTTTTGTGCTAGGAAAAGAAAAAGACCTTAATTTTTCTTCCTGGTAGTTTATTTTGAAAAGAGAAAGGATTTTTAAAAAAATCCTTTCTCTTCTAGGAAGTATGCCCACAGAAACAGTGCTCTAATTGTAGAAATTAGCTCATGAAGCTGTAACTTTAAGAATAAGGGGCTGCTCTCTAAACCATTTAAAATATAGATTTTCCACTATACTTTTAAAATTCACAAAAGTTGTCCAAATGTGGGAAGAGGCTTTTGCACTTAATTATGATTTGCTTAACCTGTAATGAGTATGCTGAATTTAGACAGAATTGCTCACGCCATTATCGAACATAATATACAGCATTCCCTTTTCCCAATCCATGCCTTTTAATACCTTTCAGGGGCTTAGGAGGAAAGAGCTCAGAAACTTTAAATGTTCATTATGGACTTTCTTTTTTAAGGCACACACCTCAGCGTTTTCAAAAACAACTTATAATTCTCTTCCTGATAATTGCCTCAGAAGGACTCTCTAAAGTTGTCAAGATGCAATACTGTAAAGGAAGTAGACCAGATATAAATAAAGTGCTAAGAATTTTTTTAATTCTATCATTCCTAATAAAAACAATATTTACTCAGTAATAAGGGTACTAATATTTATCTAATGCTTTTCTTAGCATATGTTGCTGTATAAATACAAAGTATGAGGACTTGGAATATCAGCAAGGTAAAAATTTAATTGGCCAGGAAAAAGAAAGAAATCAAATTATGGGGAAAAAAGTCAAGTGAAATAATTTTAGAAACTGTATCATAACCATGAAATCTCAATATCTTAAAGTATTTTGACTTATTATACTAGAGAAGATGCTTATTCTGACATCAATATTTAATAATTATATTTCTTCTGTGATCCTCCTTATAAAGTTCATTACCCATCATGTGACATTAGCATACATGAATTTTTAAAGTGAACTTGTAAAAATAAAATAATCATATCAGTGTATATATCTAACTTATGAAATATATCTTAATTCCTCCCTGCAACCATATAATAAACTGAACTTGTTCAATGTGGCATGAAAAAAAGTCCCCTCAAATTAAACTTTTGGAAATGGATAGTGACTCTTCTTTCTGTTGTCCTTGAGTTCTAGGAAAAATACTGTGGGCTGGGTTTACCTGCTGTTTTTTGTTTTTTTTTTTTTTTTAATAAATGACATGAATCCTTTTAACAAGGATCAGAAGGTCAAGGGGTTAGCATTGTTAACATGGGTGAAGGCACCCTCTTTGGGGTTCAATTTTCTTATCTAGAAAATAAACAAGTAGAGGAGGTGATCACTTTCATTGGTAAAATTCAATGACTCTCCTCTGTAAGAAGAAAAAAAAACCACCACAAGGTGATCTCAGATATGAAGAGAAACAATATTGTGATGTTTCATATAAAAATTAACATTATTAGCCATGTTTGTTCACTAATTTTTCATAACTCTCCTCTATATCACATCATTCAATTTGAGAGTACTTTCCCTAAATGTAATATCTGTTTATGACCATTTCAAATACATGTAGGCAGAATGGTAATTTAAAGTGATGCCAATGTGATGATTGATAGACTTTAATCTTTGACACTGCTTTACTCAGAAAATTTCTATAGACATGAATCAAACAGGCCATATCATAATTACTGAGGCAGGTAAGTCAAGATCTTGGCTACCTTCACAGAGTAGAAAGACTCAAAGTTATAATTTTCTCTTTATGTCCTACAATCTAGTAGTTCTAAATTAGCAAGAGTTGAAGGCTAGAGTAGCTGAATTCCGTCATGCGTTTTCAAACTAAAGAAGATATGTTTCAGTAATCTACATTTTCTCTGTATCTGATCAGAATTTCTTTTGCAGGGGTCTCGAAACCAGATGATTGTGACTTACTGTTATCTTAATACTTTACCTAATTGTTGTAAAAAATCAGATGCCATGAACCCAATCTCCCTCTCTGTATTTTGCCAGGATTCACATTGAGGATTTCCTGGCATCTCAGAGTTTGCAAGGTCATTTCTCCTTGGGATAAGCTTCCCCTAGCCTAGAACATCATTATCCACATCAGTTAAAAGCAGCATCTTCTTATGGAGGAGGGAGGAACCTATTATATGCGGGCACTAGAAAGGGATAAGTCACTTGTGCAATGGTGAGTGCAAATGAATTAAAGAAATTCTGAAGGACTTGAAATAGCATATAGAGCATTCGCCATAATTGGGTGGGAAGGGCATGGTAGAATGGACCTTGGAATGCTTGGGATAAGTCAGATCTGATATAAAACCTGACTCTACTTTGCCCACCTGCCAGCTGTGAAATTTGGGGAAAGATAATTAACCTCTCTGGCCTCAGTGTTGACATCTCTGAAATGGAAATAATAACACCTACAAATGCACATAGTGCTCTCCTATTAAATCCTAACTAGGGAAAAACAAACATGATTGATAAATTATTTTCCAAAGAAACAAAATAAGGTAGGGTTAAATTTTTTAAATATACAGAAAAATATATTTACTGTGAAAAACATATGCTGAAACATAGTTATATAGTGTATACTATAAATAAATACTTCAATAAAAATAAAATATACACTAAACATGTATAAGTATTGCATTTACTATATAATGAAGACTTTATATATTATATTATATGTTTTATAGATAAAAATTATATTTGTATTCAGATACAGGTTATTTTAAGTATTCTCATATATTTAGAAAAACATTTTTCATTCATAAATACTAATTTGAAAATAAATGGCATTTTCTAGAATTATGAAAACAGTGTGTATAAATTCTGCATACATATTGCATTTTAATGTCAGAACAGAACTCTGTGAACCAGAGAATCTAACAATTTTGTCAAGCCATTTACAATAATAATGGTAACAATTAGAGTGCTAAATAAGAATAAATTAACAAGAAAAAACAAAATATTAGAGACTGGGTGGCTTATAAACAACATTTATTTCTCACAGTACTAAAACTGGGAAGTTTAAGATCATGGCACCAGTAGATTCAGTATCTGGTGAGGACCCACTTCCTTAGAGACCTCCATCTTCCCCTGTAACCTTACATGGTAGACAGGGCAAGGGATCTTTCTGGAGTCTTTTTGAAAGTGTGCTAATGCCAAATCACCTCCCAACATTTCTGTCTCCTAATACCATCATCTTCAGGGTTAGGATTCCAAAAATAAATTTGGGTGGGGGGAGACACAAACATTCAATCTACAGTACTCAGTAGAGCCCCAAAAATACTTTTATTAAAATATTCCTAGAAAAAAATTATTTGAAAATTACTTTTTTAATAAAATCAGTAATAGTATTCTCAAGAAACCCAAGACATCATCGATATATTGAAACATTTTCACTGAGACTTCCTATCTTTCATATCTTCCAGTAGATTTTCTCTATTATTTAATTTCAGTGGGAAAATTATGTGATACTAGGACTGTAAAATAACAGTCATTTGTTTATTTAAAGCATTTTTGTGCACCTTATTCATGAACTACTGTTTTTCCTCTATCCTGTAAAATTGTGTTGGTTCAATTAGCCAACATTCTTTCCATTTAGCTTTATAAATTAAAGTGACTGCTTTATCACGGTAATAGAGGCAGTTATTAATGGAAGTGTTTACTTTGAAATTAAAAGGGAAAATAAATGGTTGGTGTGAAGTTAAGATTGTAATTCTGAAAATGCTAAACTGGAATATTAATAGTGGAACAAGTTATTCTGAAATTCTCTGGGTCTCTAGATATTACTCACTAAATCATAAGTATATAATGGCATCTCTGATGTTACTAAAACCAACTCTCTAACTTTTTGACTATATAAACACATTTCTGTTTTGGGACAATGTGATAAGTTTCCACTTTGCCACTGCATTACTATGGATATGGACATTTAATTTTGGCTGGCAGCAGAGGACAGGCATGGAAATTAGGGATAGGGTTCACTCCAGCCTGAGTAGACTTCTTTGACTCTTGGCTGAAGAAAGTTCTTGGAGCCTCCTTGACTCCAGAGGAGGCTACTTTTGCCAAATTAAGGAGTCTGTACTGTCTCTGTGCTGCCTCATTGTATCAAAGGATTAAGTTTTAAAGCTGCTTGTTTTCTTAGTTTGTTGTTGGTGGGACAGTAACCATTAATGTAAGAAAACTTGATAACTGGTAGATCCTACCTTCTTAACATCTCTTTTCATCCTTTATAGAACTGCCCAAGAAAACTTTCTAGAATTTAAAGCTCAGCCCATTTACCTAAAATCCTTGACATCCTTCCCCCCAAGTTTCCCCTCCACATACATAGTTCTCAGATTAACATTCAAACTCCTTAGCTTAGCCTTCTAGACCCTTCAGGAACTCCCTCCTGCCTAACCTGCTTCCCTCACCACCTATCCACCCTCACACTTTATGTCAATAATACCAAATATCTATCATGGACTCAAAAGGGCAAAGTATTTCATGCTTTTGTACACATGCTGTTCTATAACTCCTTCTACCCCTTTATTCATTCTTCTAACTCCCACTGCCTTGTACAACTCAGATTAACCCCTTCAAGAAACTCTCCCTGACCCCACCTGTCAGATGGAGATGTCCCTTCTTGATTTTTGTATATTACCTGGTCCATGCTTCATTCACGGCACTGTGATCATGCGTTTTCTTTCTAAAGCCCCTACTCCCTGTAATCTCTGTGAGAGCAGGAATGGTGCCTTATGGGAATTCATTTTTTCCCATGCCTAGAACAGGGCTTTGCACAAAAGGGGCACTCAAATATTTATCAAAATAATGAAATGCATCAGTAACCCTATAGGTATTGGCTAGTTGTCATAACCTGTAGATGAGGCAGTGGAATTTGCTTCAAATTACATTTTCGTATAGTATCCAGTCATTTCTCCCCATAAGCATCCTCTCCCACACTCTAAATAGCAAGTGAGATAGCTAGCCAGAACAAGAACATTGTCCTTTGGTCTGAGGTAGAGCCTTTGTCTGAACAGATACAACGTGTTCCTGGTAGAAGGAACTGCCTCCAGGATCTTGTCCTTAATAAGTATGACAGAATCACTCTACCTCCACTTCAACGCACCATGCTAATAGCTTCTTTTCTAGCCCTTTCCTCTTCCCAAAGCTAACATCTAGATCAGTGGAAATGGACCTTTCTAGAATTGGAGAAATGTACATGGGCAGAAACCCAACAATTTTTGCACACAATTTCAATTTTTTAATACTAGGTTTAGATCTTCTGATCTGGGTCCTGTCCAGGACATGCCCCTCAATCACTCCCTTTGTCCCCCAAAATACACAATCCCTCCTCTCCCAAACTCTTGGAATATGTTCTCTAAATCATAGCCTTTAGTCTCTTCCTGTTTCTTGTTTTAACCCTACCTAACCCGGGAACTGGCACATAGTACGCACTCAAGACTTAGTGCATGAAGGAGACCCCTGCAGGTTGTCTCTGCCCTCACCATCCAGAGAAACTGCTCTCAGGAAAGAAATCAATGATATTCCCCAAGGCAGATTCTGTGCCAGGTCTGAACTCTGCTTTACCCAAGAAAGTGACTTCACAGGATGGTCTCCAATTTTTTCAATTCTCTGTCCTCATGATTTTCATAGCATTGCCATTGCTGGGCTTCTCTCTTTGCACATCATCTTCTCAGATCTCTGTGCTGGAACCTTTTTATTCTCTGCTCTGTCTTACCTCTTTGCTCTTTTCCCTATAAACTTGGTCTTGGAAACCTGTCCACGCAGAAAAATTCCAAGTCTGTATCTCTATTCCTAAACTACAAACTTCCAGGGCACCCGGGTGGCTCAGTCAGTTAAGCATCTGATTCTTGATTCAACTAAGGTCATGATCTCAGGGTTCATGAGTTTGAGCCCCGCATCAGGCTCAGCACTGACAGTGCTGGCAGTGCTTGGGATTCTCTCTCCCTCTCTGTCTCTCCCCTACTCATGTGTGTGCTCTCTCTCACTCTCAAAAATAAATAAATTAAGTTAAATTAAAAAATAAAGATGCAACCTAAACTATAATCTTCTATCTCCTTCTTTTCTGAGATAGTTTATGGACATCTCATCTGTATGTCCAAAACTAAACTCATTATTCTGCCCGACCAGCTCACTCTCCATACTTTCCTATTTTGGTTTCCATCTGGTGTTGTCAAAGCCTCGTTTGAAATCTTACTTGGATTTGCCATATCTGTTTCCATTGCCTACATCCTATGCCTGGATTACAAAAGCTCTTACACAAAATGAAGTGCTTTAACAATTACAGTTACTGCAAACCAGACACTATCTATGTCATTTATATACTTTATGTTAAATCTTTACACCCTATGAGTTTGTAGAGCTCTGATGTCCACTTTCCAACATGAGCAAATGGAGGTTTTATCTCTCCAGACATGAAGTTATTTACTCAGCCGTTTACCACTTAACAGTGGTAAGGAGTGGCATCATGATTTGCATCAAAAACATCTAAAGCCAGAGCCCACTAAGTCTCGATGCCTTTTCCAGGGACCTCTAGTCCCTCTTTCTTTTCTTCTTCAATGTATTTTGTGCATTGCTGCTTCCAAAAAAATACTCCTTTAATGGGGCACCACTGTACTAGCCTCCTATTCAAGGAAGAAAGAGACTTATGAATATGTGTAACTGTATGAGCTTTCACTGAACACCTGACAGAGTGCCATCTTCTTAGATTTGTCAACCCGCTCAGACTCCCTCTCTAGAGGACTGAACTACTCAGCAGCTCTAAACTCAACTGGTTCCCTTAATTTCAGTATCACTTGCACCTTCAGAGGAAAATGACTCCCTTCCCCAGCCCGAATTCTGGAGCTCTCGCTATGCAGACCAGCGTCACAATCCTTCCACCAGGCAGAGGATTCAGACACCACAAGTCCTCAGTGGTTTCTGTCCCTTTTCAAATCCAGAGGCTTTCAAAACATTTTCACAATCTTCTCAGCCTCATTAATCCTATTGCCCACCATATCCTAATACCAACCAGTCTATACAGTCCACTTTCTCTAACCCTACCTGGTGATGTTCAGTTTCTATTGTTCATTCATTTCCTCATGCTGTCCTTCGCCTGTAAACGTCTTCAAACATCATCTCTGCCTTCCCAAACAGGACCAATTTTAAATCCTATATCAAATTCTATTTCTCCCATAACTATAGTTATTGTTTGTATATAAACCATAACTATAATTATATAGTATATATGCTATATTTAGTATATAGTTATACAGTTATAGTTTTTCCCTTAACTATTCCAATCCTCTCCCTTCTCAGAACTCCTGTTGAACATATATAGTCTGCTGTACGTTGCTTATCTATTATTAGGATTATTTCATAATGTATGGCTTTATACTTACGTAACTAGGAGGGCATGCCAAAGTGGCACTTTCCAGAACCAAAAAAGAGTTCCTTAAATATAAATTCCAGTTTCAGTCTTAGAGGACAGAACCAGCTTGCAACCTTCTAAGATGTCTAAGTGACATCCATCTTGAAAGAAGTTTTTAGATATTCAATTTCCACTGCCACTTCTTTATAATATACGTGTATACTTGGGGCATCCGGGTGGCTCACTTGGCTAAGCATCTGACTCTTGATTTTGGCTCAGGTCATAATCTCACAGTTCATGAATTCCAGCCTGGTGGTGGGTTCTGCAGTGACAGCGTGGAGCCTGCTTGGGATTCTCTCTCTCTTTTTCTCTCTCTCCCTGTCTCTCCCTCTCTCTGCCCCTCCCCTGCTCACTCACTCTCTCTCTCTCAAAATAAATAAATAAACTTTTTTAAAAGTTTAAAAATAATATACTTGTATACCATTCTAATATATATTTTCTGTGCCTCATGTGTGTTGACAGTCCAGAGGGCAGGGATCATATCTCATACTTGCATCCCTCTGGCATCTGTGATAATTCTATCAGGTAAGTAGCAGGTACTCTGTAAATACTCCTTTATTAACCAATTGATAATTTTCAGTTCGGGAGTTCTAACATCAAATGTTGATTCTTCTGATGTATTGTTATGAGACCAAAGACAATGTTTTTAAGGCCAAGAAAGGAGTTCCTACATTTTTTTCCATAATAAAATAAGCAATGATTTTCTCATACCTTTCAAAGTATAATACTGAAATTTCTATCTTAATGGCACATTTTGAATGCTAAAATTTGGAGACATGCTAGAGAAGACTAAAAATCTCAAACAGTACCAAACAGGTCAACTGTAGCCAAGATACCAGCACTTCTCCATCAAAAGTCTCACATCAACTTTTTTCCCACTGCAACTTTAAAAGAAAAGATACAAAGTAGTATTCGTATGGTCACTTTCAACATTGTGCTGCTGTGTGAGCTGAACTGTTTGCTTTCCCGACCTCACTCTCTCTATTGTCATAAATTAAAATTCCAATTTGTTCTGGTAAATACTTTGGCACTGACTGTATGTTAAAGCAAAGCCTCTTATTTCTTGCCAGGAGTCGAACCCTATTGTCTACCACAAAGCTCAGAGCTGAAAGCACATAGCTCAGTGCTCCATCTGACAGATATTACCACTGGAAGTCACAGCAGTGTGTAGGCACAACTGTAGCAAAAATTAAGTTAATGTATGGAACAAATTAGGGGGCATACTCATGAAGGCTCAGATACATCAGGGTTCATAATTGGGGTGCAGATAGAAGTTAGGCTCAAACTCATATGAAAAAGAGATAGATAAATACCAAATAGTATAGAAAGTATAACGATGAATAATTTATTGTCTTCTAAGAGTTTATGTAAACCAAGTGTTATTTTTTCTGTCCTACAGTGACCAAAAATGAAGAAGTAAAAATAATTATGGTGAAACACTACAGAATAGGTTTAGATGAAAAATACGAAGTAACAAAAAAGTGGTCTTTGAACGATCTGCAGATGATTGATGGAAAAGAAGCAGATACTGTAAGTGTTATGTTTTGTAAGGGAGATGTGGAATCAATATGCTAGAAATCTTTATGTTCAATATCCTCCTTCATATTCTTGGCATGTACTAAGTGTTAAGATGACATATTGCTCTTAAGTGGCATAGGTTATTCAGCTGGGATAATCTACTGGGTTTTTTATTCTGTTTTTCTGAGTTTAAGTTTGAATTTTTGTCTATTAAATTTAAAAGCACCTTTCCCAAGGGCTTGTTAACAGGTTAAACACAATTCTGCCCGTCAATCCTGAAATTTTAAATGTTTGATCGTTCCACCCCCACTCTCTCCCCTCCCCAAGTTCCTCCATTAAATTTTGGGGGCTCCTTTCTCATCTTCTTGAAACTACTGTCAGTTAGCCACTTGATCCTCCAGAAAAACCAGTAACTCTTAGAAATCCTACAACCTTAGAGTTGAAAGGGGGAGGGGAAATGGTGTATATGCCAGTCTTTCCACTTGACCACTTGATAAGTGGTTTCCTATCAGTCTTTCCTTGAACTCTTCCACTGATGGGGAACACATCAATTTCTGATTGCCATACTTATTTCCAAATCTCCTACTATGTTTAACCAACATCCGCTTCACTCTAACATCCACCCATCAGTCCTAGTTTTACGATTTGGAGCCATGTAGAAAAAAATCAGATCCTCCTTTTACATAGCAGCCTTTCCAATATTTGAAGATGATTATGTTTCCTTAAGTTTTCCCTTTTCTAGGTTAAGTGTTATTTTTTTCTTTAAATAACTTTCATATGAAAATCAAATAAGATAATATGACAGGACAATACAAATGTTAAGAGGTAGTAGCATTGCTTTTATTTTTCCCCCATGCCATTGCTTCAGCACCCTTCACTACACTGTTTTCTATCCTCTGAAATGCTTCAGCTTTCCCAGAATTAAATACAATACTTTAGAATTAGTGCAACTAGTTTCTATTTCCTTTCATCTGAATTCTTTATTTCTATTAAACACTAACCTGAAACCTCAGTTCTTTTGTGAATGAATTACCATTTGACCTGATCTGCCATACCCTCTACTTACATAGAATAAAATTTAAATAAGGGCCCTTGGTGATCTGGCCCCTTTATTTCTGGTCATTCCCTGTTAAACTGTATATATCCACAGTGCTTAACTACTGACGCATGAGGTTTATTATGCCCAGTCACCTCCATCTTTCACCCCACTTCCAGATCCCCATTGGGTAAAGTCCCACTCCTGTTTCCCTGCCCCCACTGCATTGTGGAGGTAAATGTGTTACCGACATAATTCTACAAACTGCAATTGTTGACTTACTCTATGTCCCCTCTAGATAGAAACCTCCTAAAAAACTGTGACCATTACTTTTGTTTTTTGTTCTTTATCTTTTATTGTAGACTTCTGCTTGGTAGATATTAACTCAATAAGACTATTGAGTGCAATAGTCTTATTGCACTCAATAAGACTATGTGTTTTTGTTGGATCATTTAGAATTTAAGCTTATTTATTCTTAATCCTAGTAAATACCACATCCTTAGTTTGGCCTATTGTTCCTACGTATCAAATCTTTAAATATTTTTATTTTTTAATATTCACTACAGTATGATGCAGATTTAATGAGCATGACATTTGGGACTTCTTTCAAGTCAATAATAGACATAATGAAGCAAGCAGAGCTAAGTGCCATCTGGGTAACCTCTAGGTAATTAAAGGTTACTATTACCGCCACTTGTAGTACCGCTACCTGCTGCCATCTCATATTTAATAAACTCATCAGATGCCAGGAACCACATGAAGGTCTTTTCATATACAATTTCACATAATCATCACAAAACCCCAATGAATTAGATCCTATTATTACATCCAATTTTTAGATGAGGAAAATGAAACTTAAAGAGATTAATTGACTTGCCCAAGGTCACAAAGCTACTCAGTGTTTTGTGGGTGGAGGCAGACTTTACCCGGAAATCTATTACTATGTCTTCTTGGACTGCTTGTTTGACATTTCTACATATTCATATATTCATTCATTCATTCATTGAGAATTTGTAGTATCCCAGGCTCTGCTGGGTTTGAAGATACAGTGGTGAAATAGACAGACATAAGCACTTAATTCTGCCTTACTTACTTACTTACTTATTTACTTAATTATCTAGTCTGAATTCCTGAATTTTGCCCTTATGATCTTTACTGAAATCAATATATGTTATCTGTTATTACCTTGACATTACCTAGGAATCAATCCTATTTTTAAAATTTGGTGTGTTTGGCATAACTTCTTGGCAAAAGCATGTTGGATTTCATTGCTTTTTTTCTTAAGTACTCACCTAGCATTTTTCTGGTAATACATTCTACCTAAAAGTTCAACACTTAGGAAATAGTTAAGTATATTTTGCATATCAGTAGCTGGAATGTCACACAGACATTAAAAATCATGTTTCCACATGAATGCCTCTGAATACAATTGTTCACCACTGAATAAGCTGTTGTTGTTTTCTTATTTATTTATTCTTAAGAGAGACAGGGTGTGAGTGGGGGAGAAGCAGAGAGAGAGGGAGACATAGAAACCAAAGAAGGCTCCAGGCTCTGAGCTGTCAGCACACAGCCCTACACAGGGCCTGAGCTCACAAACCACAAGATCATGACCCAAGCTGAAGTCCAACACTTAACTGACTGAGCCATCCTGGTGCCCCAAAATAAGTTTTTTAAAAGTCAGTGTAATACAAAACTTTTCTCTCTNAACCATGAGATCATGACCTGAGCCGAAGTCGGATGCTTAACCCACTGAGCCACCCAGGCGCCCCTCTCTTTTTCTTTTTTAAAAAAATTTTTGTTAACATTTATTTTTATTTTTGAGAGTGCATGCATGTGAACACATGCATGGGGGGGGGAAGGCAGTGGATCCGAAGCAGACTTTGCACTGTGAATTGTGAACACAGAGCCTGATGTGGGGCTTGAACTCAGGAACCTTGAAATCAAGACCTGACCTGAAATGCAGTCGGCCATGTAACCGAGTTACCTAGGCACCCCAATACAAAATTGTCTTATATTATTATCTCTTTTTGCATATTTAGAATATTGCATATTATTGAAAACTGAAATCTGAACCTTAAATTTGAATACAAAAAAACACATATAGATATATGTATGTGTGCATGTATGTGTATATATGAAAGATACCAGCACTTTAACAATAATTATCTCTGTGTGATAGGATTACATATTTTAAAATTATTGTTTCTTCTTTATACCTTTATATAGGTGCCAAAATTTCTATACTGCATTGAATTTTATCAGAAATTAATGTCAAGTTCACTAATCCAGTTTCAGGAATTAACCATTCCTGCCTCATTTTTTTGTTCCTTTTCCTTTTCTTATCTTTCTCTCAAGTTCTCAAATATTGCTGATGTCATAATGACAAACTACAAGCTTGGTCAGTGCCTGGGGTTGTATTCAGCAAGGCTGTCAACTTAGATTCCCTGGAAGCAGCTCGCTGTGCTCTATTTTCTCCTCATGTCCTGGCCTTAATTCCATCCTAACCTTGATTCTTCCCTTTCCCATTGAAGATGGGATCTTTTGAACTAGATACTTGAGTGTTTCTAATTTTCTCATTAGTTTAGGACCTCAAATTACTGAACTGCCAGAAAAAAAAACAACACTATAATATACAAAGAGCAGTTTTTTTAAAGATGAAATGAAAATATCCCAGTTGTTCTGGGAGTTTCTACTTCTCTCTCTTGAAATTGAATCCTCAGGAGTCAGGATTTATTATATTTTTCTCAATAGCAACGATACAGCTTTAAATAGAACAATTTTGAGCCAGAGAGTTGTCAACTTTAAAATGGAATGGAATTGAAATTGAAGTCAATTTATAAAGCAGAAATCAAAAGGACTGGGGATTTGGAGAGTGATGTGGCGTAACAGGAGAGAGGATGGCATAATAAAACCTGGGGCTGGATTGACTGAGATCTTGGTTCTTATTCTGGCTCTGCCAACAACTACATGTGTGACCTGGGCTTCACTTCTCTGGAAACTATTATCTCAGCTATAAACAAGAGATCACTGAGTGGTCTATGAGACCCCCTTTCAGCTCTAAGATTCTATGGAAAGAAAGAACAAGAGAAGTAAGGGAGAGAGAAAGACGGAAGGAGGGACTTGTAATCTATGTACATGCCTGCTTAGGCTTCAATTATTAGGCTAAAGGAGAAAAGTAATTTCCTCTGAGTATCTTAAAAGCATAATGGATACTTTCTACAAGATAAGGAGTAAATGTTTTAGTGAGAAAACTATACAAAGAGCATGATTAGTATTTGATAATGGAATGGGTGTGATTTCCTTTTATTGAGATTTCCTGCAGAAGTGTCTTTCAAGCTGCAACTATGACAGCCAAGAAAAGTTTTGCAAGATGTGACTAAGGGGAATGATGCATTTAAAATCACATCGCTTTTGTACATTCTTTTTTAAAACTATTGTTTGGGGGGGTTGTTTTTAAATTAATGGTATAGGGGTGACTGGTGACTCAGTTGGTTAAGCATCTGACTTTGGCTCAGGTCATGATATCACAGTTTGTGAGTTCAAGCCCCGTTTCAGGCTCTGTGCTGACAGCTGGGGCCTGAAGCTGCTTTGGATTCTGTGTCTCCCTCTCTCTCTGCCCCTCCCCCACTCACACTCTTGTCTCTCTCTCTCTCAAAAATAAATATTAAAAAATATTTTGTTTTTTATACCGTCTTTACCATTTTAAAAAACTAATGGTATAAAGCAAGGTGATATTAACACCAATATCACAATGGGGGGGGCAGATTTGGGAAAGAGAAAGCCCTTATTATGCAGTTTGTATTAATCTTACGTAAACAGCATAGTAACCCTTTCTTAAATGAGCAAAAATGTGAAGGTCAGATCAGGTAAGCACTTTGTCCATGGTTACATCAGGGACTCAAAATGGTTATCTAACTTCAAAACTCATATTCTTTCTCCTGACTCCTGCAAGAATTTTCTTATTTTACAAGAGAAATTGCCAAAATATAAGTTGTTTGTATATAATATTTAGATACTACATGGGAACTAATTATTAATACTCTGCTTTGGTTTCTCTCTACCTCCTTGTCATTCAAAGCAATGTTTACCTCCACTTCTCTTTTTATCGGACTACTTCAAATCAGTTCAACTCACGTTTATTGAGAACTTAGTAGTTGTCATGGATAAGTACAAAGATAAATAATTCAAAATCTCTGCCCTAAAAAAAAAAAGAGAGCTTAGGCAGGTAATGAATATGAAAACACTTCATAAACTGAAAATCACTTTATAAATACAAGGTTATGCTGTTACTACTTTTAGTAACAGTGGAAATTATTATTTTAACATATAGGACTCAGATCAGTTTTGATATCCACTTTTTCTCAAGACACCTCCAATGGAAGTGTAGCGACAATCCAGAGGCAGTCAATCAATAGAGGCAGTCTTGAGTAATTTGACAAATGATTTAAATGGTCAAATCATTTGGTTTCAGCCAAATGATTTAAAGATCCTTGCTATTAACTTCAAAGCTAATTCCTTACTATTAACTTTAAAGTCAGCAGGTTTGTGACATGTAGCATGCTGAAGGCTACTCTTGCCATCTTGTATTTCCCCCTTCTACCATTGTAATGGCACAAGGGACCAACCTCCTAGTAAAGAAGAGGAGGAAGCTTTTCTCTCCTTCAGAAGCTTTTTCTATCTCTATCCACCCTCTCAAATTCACTACCCTGGGAAGACTTGATAGCAGCGCCTTCTCAGACATGTTTTATTTGGAAAATTGAAAAATCACAGATGCATCCAAAGTAATCTTTCATACTGTTGTTCTTTTTAGAAGCAATATGTTTAAAGCAGGTAGCTTTGGAAATCTCATTTATACATTTTAGAAATATGTTTGATATTGATTCTTTACGATCAATAAGCATGTACAAGAGAATATGAGAAGCCCCTCCCCCCCCAGGAAATCTAGCTACTTTCCTGGCTACAAACAAAACCATGTCTCTCTTTTTCTTCTAGGACAATCCATTTTTTGATCTGCACTTCAAGAAAGTGTACAGTTTGGAAGCATATAGTTGTGCTTCTAAATATGCCTTTGCTCGAACTGTGAATAGGCTGAATCATGCATATCTTAAAAAGGACTTACAGATTGTGAACTTTGATTCTACTTACATTAATGATGATTCCATTTGGTCCTCCAACAATAAGGATTGCTTGGTTCTTATGAGAATATGCTTTTATGCTTTCAATCTAGTATGCTTGTCCCTGTGTCCCCTGCCACTCTGAAGATATATACTATGTTCCTTCATCATTATTCTATGAAAATGGTTCCCTAGGAAATATTGATAGTTATGATTTTGTTTTTCCCTTCCTCAGTGACTACTATTTATATGAAAATAAAATGATGCTTTGTGAATTGCAGTGGGATGTGTCTTAATGCAATCATTCAACAATTGGGACTTTTACCTGTGTGTTGCTTGGTAACTTTGGAAGGAGTTGGATGGTTTTGCCTACACCTCTATTCTACTAAAAAGTATCAAGAAGTATCTTGAAAGGCCTAAATAAATGCAAAGATATTCGTATTCATGGATAAGAAAAGTTAATGTTGTAAAGATGTCTATACTACCCAAAGCAACTACAGATTCAATGCAATTTCTGTTAAAATTCCAACAGCTTTTTTTAGCAGAAATGGGAAAGTCGATCCTCAAAATCATGGAATTGCAAGAAGGCTCGAATAGCCAAACAATCTTGAAACAGGAATACAAAGCTGAAGGGCTTAGACCTCCCAATTTCAAAATTTATTACAAAGCTACAAAACATTATGGAACTGGCATAAGGATAGCCATATAGACTATAGAATATATGGGTAGGATAGGATAGAAGTGAGAATTCAGAAATAATCCAAACATCTATGGTCAACTGATTTTTGACAAGAGTGCCAAATTTATTCAAAGAGGAAAGAATAATCTCTTCAACAAATGGTGCTGGACAACTGGATATCCCAAAGCAAGGAATGAAGCCCCTATTTTACACCATACACAAAAATCAACTTAAAATGGGTTAAAGACTTCAATGTGACACCTGACACCATAAAATTCCTAGAAGAAAATATAGGATTAAATCTTTAGGACCTTGGATTTAGCAATGGATTCTTACTATATCAAAAGTATGAGTAATAGAAGAAAAAAATTGACTGGACTCATCAAAATTGCTTTTATGTCAAAGGACATTATCAAGAAAATGAAAAACAAATCTATAAAGTGGGAGAAAATATTTGCAAATCATATACCTGATAAGAGTTTAATACCCATAATATAAAAATAATTCCTACAACTCATTATCAAAAAGACAAACAACCCAACTTAAAATGGCTTGAACAGGCCTTTCTTCAAAGAAAATATACAATAAGCACAAGAAAAGATACTCAACATCATTAATTACAGCGAAACACAAACTAAAACCACAATGAGATACTACTTCATGCCTACTAGGATGACTTTCAAAACAGTAACAGAAAATAACAAGTATTGATAAAGATGTGGAGGATTGGTGCCCTCAATGTAAAGTGTACATTTTTACACTGCTTGTGTGAATGTAAAGTGGTACAGTCACTGTGGAAAACAGTTTCATATTTCATCAAAAAGCTAACACAGAATTACCAAATGACCCAGCAATTTCACTCCTAGGTATATACTCAAAGGAACTGAAAGCAGGGGCTTGAATAGATGTTTATACCACAGTGTTCATTGCAGCATTATTCATAACAGTCAAAAGATGGAAACAACCCAAGTATCTATCAACAGATGAATGGAGACAATAAATGTGGTCTATGCATTGAGTGAAATATTATTCTCCCGTAAAAAGCATTGATGTTCTGGGACACCAGAAGATGTTGAAAATGTGCTAAGTGAAATATCAGACACTAAAGAACAAATATTGTTTGATTCTATTTATATGAAATATCTAGAATAGGCAAATTTAGAAATAGAAAGTAGGTAGGAGTTACCAGGGGCTGGGCGGAGCCCAAAATGGGGAGTTGTTGCTGAATGGAACAGAGTTTTTTGGATAAAGAAAAAGGTTTGGAAATAGATGGTGGTGATGGCTGCACAACACTGTGTGTGTAATTATGCTGAATTGTACATCAATAAGGTAAATGTAATGTTATATATATTTTACCATAATTTAAAAAATAATGTAATATGCTATAAGTCATTGAATTGTACACTTTAAACACATGAATTGTATGTAAATTATATCTCAATAAAGCTGTTAAAAAAAAAAGGACTACCTTTGGTCTACTAGAAGAAAACATGATTTAATTTTTTTTTNGAAAACATGATTTAATTTTATATGAACTGAGAGTGGGAAAAACTGCTAGTTGTCACATCCAGAAATAATAAAGAAAAAGTGATTAATTTCACTACATACATATAAGACGACTTTGCCTGAAAAAAACTATAAATAATCAAATAACAAATTATTTTTTTAAAAAAATACAAATAATAACAATATACTAATAGTTTTCATGAATAAGTTTCTTCTAAACTTGAGGGATTAAAAAGATCAATTCAATTTCCTAAAAAATTAGGAAATGAGGGCACCTGCATGGCTCAGTTGGTTAAGTGTCTGAGTCTTGGTTTTGGCTCAGTTCATGATCTCACAGTTTGTGAGTTCAAACCCCACATTGGGCTCCATGCTGACAGGGCAGAGCCTGCTTGGGATTCTCCCTCTCCCTCTCTGTCTGCCCTCCACCTCTCTCTCTCAAAGTAAATAAATAGACTTTAAAAAATTGGGAAATGATGCGAACAGACATTTCATAAAAAAGAATTGCAAATGACCCTTAAACATATGAAAAGATGCTTAACCTTGCCCATAAGAGAAATTTAAATTAAATCTACAGTGTGATTTAATCTGTTTCTCACCTATTAGATTGGCAAAAATCCAAAGCTTTAACATTATTTTACTGGAAATGGGAAAACCGTTCCTCTCATTCATTGCTGTTGGAAATGCAAAAGGGTACAAATCCTATAGGAAAGGAATTTAACAATATCTTACAAAGCTACATATACATTTACTCTTTAACCCAGCAAATTAATTTTTTCCCCAGGACTCTATCCCAAAGACATTTTTGCAAAGATACAGAATGACACATGCACAAGTCATGTGACATTGTTTATAAGAACAAAACATTCAAATAGCTCAAATATCCATTACTAGAAGATGAACTGCATAAACTGTGACACAAACACAATACAGTATCATGCAGTGGGACAAGGTAGAAGATAGTGAAGGTCTCAGGTACACCCTGGGTGGAGGCTGATGGCATGGGAAGCTGTGGGTGGGCTAATTAGAAGTAGGGTATCCTAGGTGATTGACTAAAGACACATATTTGGCTTTCTCCAGTTGGTCCTAAGTTAGAAGTGGAGGCCAAAATAAGGGAAGTTGTCAATTATTAATCAAGTCCAGGCCATTTGGGGTCCATTGCTACAGGGTTGTTATTTGACTTTCTAGACTTGACTGCTACAAATAGTAGTTTGACTTCCTGGATGGGTTATTGTACTTACAAGGGTGGCTTCCTAAGCTGATTGCTGCAAGTCAGAGTTGTATTTCTACCTGTAGCCTGGCCACTGCCCATTTACATATTCAGAAATATATATTTTTTAATGTTTATTTTTGAGAGAGAGAGAGAGAGAGAGAGAGAGAGACAGAGCATAAGTGGGGGCGGGAGGGGGAGGAACAGAGAGAGATAAAAATGAAATCTGAAGCAGGCTCCAGGCTCTGAGCTGTCAGCACAGGGCCCTACACAGGGCTTGAACCCACGAACCATGGGATCGTGACCTGAGCCAAAGTTGGATGCTCAACCGACTGAGCCACCACCCAGGCACCCCTAAGGTTAAGTTCTTAGTTCTGACAATTCTAATATGGTTATGTGAGATGTTAGCATTGGGGGAAGCTAGACAAGAAATGTGGAGCACCCTGTACTATCTTTGCAATTGCTCAGGAAGGCTGAATGTTTTCCAAAATAAATTTTTTAAAAGCCCTAGATGAGTTGATTTCTATGAAGCAGTAAAGATGAACAAGGCCGTCATATACAGACAGCATCAAAATGTGGAAAAATAAGTTAGTGGTGTCTCATTCCATGAAACCAAGTTACCTACTTGTCTAGCTGCATTGAAAATGGAAATGCCCTCTAGCTGAGTACAACCTTGAGTACACCTTTTAATCAAAACAGGAAGTTCAAATGATGATATGCTAGAAAAACCTCATATATCCCATGCCAAGTCTTACATTGTCCTTTCCAACTAATAAAAACTGATCCATATAGCTGACATGTTTGCTTCTCAGGTAAAGAGTTCAGACTGTGGTTAATAAAAATGATCACTTCCCACATTGGAGTGATGTCTTTATAGAAGAGAATAAAGATCATATCTTATTCACCTTTGGATTATACACAGGAGGCACTCAAGATATATGTATTTGTTTTCTTGACACGTAATCCTTATAAAGGAAGTCTGACTTTTCAGATACTTGTTAAAAAGCTGATCATATTAGCATTATTTTGTTTCTTCTCTCTCCCCTTTGCTTTTTCTGTGTTCTTTTTTCAACTCTTTTTTAGTTTAATTCCTCTGCAAGCCTGAATGTCTTATTTCTCTACCCTCTGTTCTTTTGCTTTGCTTTGTTTTGTTTTAGAGAGCACACGCATGCACATGAGACAGAGAGAGAGAGAGACAGAATGGGGAAGGGGCCAAAGAGAGAGAGAGAATTTCAAGCAGACTCCATAGTCAGAGTGGAGCTGGATGTGGGGTACAATCCCATGACCCTGGTATCATGACCAGAGCCAAATTCAAGAGTTGGACACTTAACTGACTGAGCTACCCAGGCACCCTTCTCTATACTCTGTTCTTAAATAGGTTTTCTTGTACTCTTCTTTACCTTAGCCACTCTAAGCAGTTTGAAACTCCCACAGCATAGTTGCCAAGATCAGCAGAGNAATCCCATGACCCTGGTATCATGACCAGAGCCAAATTCAAGAGTTGGACACTTAACTGACTGAGCTACCCAGGCACCCTTCTCTATACTCTGTTCTTAAATAGGTTTTCTTGTACTCTTCTTTACCTTAGCCACTCTAAGCAGTTTGAAACTCCCACAGCATAGTTGCCAAGATCAGATCACCTAGATAGGCATTCATGTTGTACACCACACAAGAGCACCACATCTAAAAGGGAATTTCGGATCATCCAGCTGAGCTCTGGAGCAGTGGGGGAGGCTCTCTCCTCCATAAACCCTCATGTGCACGTATGTAGATTAATTACCTAGCACATACTATACCCATGACTACATTCTAAGCATTAGTTGGTATCAGCTATTTTCACACTAATGCCATATAGTTTTTAACAAAAACTATAAATTGGAATGGCCTAAAAACACCAAGTATCCAGCTCTTTCTCACGCATTTTTAGGTTCACTGAAATATGGCTGATCTAGGCTGGGATCGGCTAAACTGGGCTGGGGTGGCATCCAGGTTTTAGGTTGAGTTCAGGTTTGTTCAACATCTCTCTTCCTCCTTCAACCAATGACTACCCAAAACTTTTTTTCTTTATGGTCAAAGACAAAGAAGCTTTGAAAAAAATTTTTAAAAAGGCAGGTCCTTTTTAAATGTGCACAAGCACATTTCAAAGTTCTGCTCATATAATGTCCACTAGCAAACCACTGGTTAAAGCAAGTCACCAGATCAAGTCCAAAGTCAAAGTGCAGGCCAGTCTACTCCACTCACCATGAGATGATATCAAGAATATAGGAATATAGGAATAGAAGGGAATAATAGATACCAATACCACAACCTAACAAATTTCTCTTGGAAGCACAAGTCCTTCTGGCTTTGTTTCCTCACCTAGATGGATATAGGGAGGATGAATGGTAGCACAGAATGCATTCTGTCTGCCTGGGCTCTAGAAATCTCTCTCAGAAGAAGTTATTCAGGTTGTGCAATAATATGCTATCTAAAATTTAATTTTAGGTGTACTTTATTAAGTTCATACCAAGACATTTCATGGGCAAGAGAGTGATGGCTTCATAAGGTGGATACACCCAGTGGTTTTCAGTTTTCATTCCAAGGTCCTTAAAGACATGATAAAAAGCTGTGCATCTGTGGGTTCCTCACGGCACATTATACAGGGCCTGCCCCCACAGCTGTTTTATAAATATAAAAGTGAGATTTTATTTGGAAAACCAGGTTTACTTTTTATAACAAGGAGATCTAAACTTTTTTTTTTAATGTTTTATTTATTTCTAGGAGAGAGACAGCGTGAGCAGGGGAGGGTCAGAGAGAGAGGGAGTCACAGACTGAAACAGGCTCCAGGCTCTGAGCTGGCACTTAGCACAGAGCCCGATGCGGGGCTCGAACCCATGAACCGCGAGATCATGACCTAAGCGAAAGTTGGACGCTTAACCGACTAAGCCACCCAGGCGCCCCTAGGAGATCTAAACTTTAAAGGGATTTCTTTGATTGATTTTTGTCATACTTCCCATTTGCAAGTGACACACATTTTTATCCTTAAGCAAGGAGCACATAAGTCTATGATCTTGCAAGTCCACGAACTTGTTACCCTTGAAGTCTAGCTGTGGGAGGAACTTGGAAACTTTCAGTCCTTGAATAAGTGAAGCCAAGTCCTGATAAAAGAGAACTGATGGACACTTTGGCCACTTGTTTCCACAAACTCTGAGAACAGTTCATTCATGATACGACAGCAGCTATTTTCCCCTTTTTGGGAAAGTTTGAGCCAGGAGATTATTAATTAATAATTATCTCAGATATTATATGTATGAATGCTTAAAGGGACACATTTCTTAATCTTAGGTAGTATTTTAAATCATCCAATNTTTTTTTTTATTAATAGTTTATTGTCAAATTAGTTTCCACATAACACTCAGTGTCTTATGTAGTATTTTAAATCATCCAATTCTCTATTTTCAAAAATCCTATTAGAAGAAAACATCAGTAAGAATAATGAAGATTGCCAGGGGCTGGGGGAAAAGAGTGAGGGGGAGATATTGTTTAATGGGTACAGAGTTTCAGTTTTGCAAGATGAAAAGTTAGGGAGATAGATCATGGTGCTGTTTGCACAATATGAATGCACTTCATACCACTGAACTGTACACTTAAAATAATTAGAGTGGTAAATTTTATGTTAGTTATATTTTATCACAATTTTTTTAAATTGGGGGAAAAGAAAACATTATTGAAAATGTTAAGAAAATGAATAATCCACTATGCTTCCAAAATTTTTCCTACCTTAAACAACCCTTAAACGAATAACCAGACAATATAAAAGTCATAAACTACACTGGGGCACCTGAGTGGCTCAGTTGGTTAAGATTCTGATTTTGCCTCAGGTCACGATATCAGGGTTCCTGAGTTAAAGCCCCAAATCCGGCTCTCTGATGTCAGTACAGAGCCTGCTTTAGATCCCTTGTCTCCTGCTTTCTCTGCCCCTCTCCCACTAGTGCGCACACAGGAGCTCTCTCTCAAAAATAAACACTAAAAATATACACTGTATATTTAAAAATCATAAACTGCCCTGATAATTAACACTGATAAGAATATTAAGTCAAACAGAACACTTGTAATTCTCCACTAATGCTGATATTGACAAGCTCCATTTGTTCTACTGTCAAGAAAATATAGAATACATTTTGTGGGCATCCATAGATTTCAGAAACAAATCCTTTATTTCAACTATGCTGATGGAAACTTATTTCAATGAGCTAACTTTTGACTGATGGCTGGTGCTAATATCAAGCTTTGTACATTGTTCTTATGTAACCATTCCAGGCTGGACAACTCCCTGCAGGCCACATTTNTTTGTTTTCTTTTTTCTTTCTTTCTTTTTTGGGTTTTTTTTTTTTTTTTTTTTTTTTTTTTTTTTTTTTTTTTTTGCTCACTGCCAATTTTAAATATTCTGCCTGGAAGACTGAAGTTACTGTGAAAAAACAGGTAATAAGCTTACTACAGAAGTACCATATTTTATATAACATTTCTAAGGGAAAAATAGTCTTGGAGACTCATTTCATGCCTCTTCTAGGAAGTCCTTGATCTTCAAGGGACTTCTTTAATGATAAAAATTAATTATCTACACTCCTTGCCCCTAAGTAATGATAGTAACAACAGTCTTACCTTTGTATAGTTTAAGTGCTACTTACTAGAAAGTTACTTACTGGCTGTTTTTAATAAAGCTTTATTACTTAGTATATATGAAATTATATCTTTCCATTGAATTTAATCCATGCAAATGGTAAACAATTTAATAATGNTGCTCACGCTGTCTCTCTCTCTCTCTCCTAGAAATAAATAAAAAATATTAAAAAAATTAAAAAAATTAAAAAAAATAATGTTTTGAGATAAATGAGGGATATAAGTTTGAAGCAGTTGGAATATTCAACATTAAATTGATTTTTACCAAAAATGAATATGGTCAAGACCATAAATTCACTTATATTTCTCTTAATTTGCTTATACTTCTAGGGTCCAGGTCTAGGCTTGCCAGTGGCATTGTTCCTGAGTTCCCCAAGTGCAGAGAGGAGAAAAATCCCATGTCCAGTACTTGATCCAAGTATATTAACAAAATTATGCTGAGAAATATTTACCTCTACTTCAAGCCAAAATACATATATTTTTGTCCATGGTGGCCAATTCCCAGCAGAGATTCAGAATTAGATGAGAGATGATCTCTGCGCTTCTGAGGGAATCTCTCTGAATGTGTACAGGAAACTTGGCACCACGCCCTTCTTTGTAATACCACCCCACAATATGTACATTGAATAAAGCAGCTGTATTTAAAAAAGCTTGAGACACAATGTGATTCTGCAACCCAAACTGCCTTCCTCATATCTATATGTCTTACTGTATTACTTTTCTATGTTGTTCAAGTGTGCATCTGTTATCTAGCTAATATTTATTTTTGATATTTACTTAATTAATAGTGATACCAGTAGTTCTCATTCTCATTTAGTGGCTCCCTGACTTCCTTCTAAAAAGCTGCAAAAAAAAAAAAAAGAAAAGACAAGTATTATCAGAGGATATTTACACATCTGTTTCTAATAAAAACTAAAACAAACTCCAATTACTATGTGCATAATAGTAGACACTATTCTGTCATCCTGATACTTCTAAAGCCATTTATAAAGAAAGAATTTGGAAAGTGGGGCACTGTGATTCTCATTGTTCCAAAAAAATTACTTGGATTTCTTTGTGTTCATACTAATGGCCTGACAGCCCTGAGAAATTGTTCTCCCTTCCTTAGACAGAAATGTGCATAACTGAATTATAAGAAAACAACGCTAAGGAAAAGAAAATAGAAAAATCCAAGTGACTGACATAATAAAAGTCCCCAAATTTAGGAATAAGGAAAAAATGAAATTACATAAACTCATAGGATTTCTTCAACCATATAAAGACCTCTTGGCCTAATACTTAATTAAAATCAATCAGATTTAAATTAAAGGACAGGTGGACTGCAGTACAAGTGGACCATACAAAAGTTCACTTGTATGAGATCTATGGCTTCTCACTAAACAAAGTTTACAAAGCCAGTGTGCTATCCACTCATCAGTGTTTCATCCGGCAGAGCCCTGGAGACAGCAGGACACTTCTGTTCTTCCTCCCTCAGGGATTTTAAGCAGGGAGAAAGGGATTCCCCTTCCACCTCCAAAATATGGGAAATGAGTGCAGCTTACTCTGAGTGCTCTGAGATCATTAAGAATCCACAAATTTCACACCTCTGCATTACTGGAGCATAGTATCAAGAGAGGAAACAATTAACTTCAGTAATCATGCCAATATTGTTAGCATCAATATTCACTACTCTTGGCCATTTGGAAGAAACCTTTCCCATGGAGCTTTTTAACAATGGAAAAATTATTTCATGCTATCCAAACATGAGATTGCTGATTGCCTCATATGTGATATATGTTAATATACGTGGCCTTCTGTCTATGAAAAGGAAGGAAGATCTCAGAGCCTGAGTGACATTTTTAAACAACATCAGTCTACCCAATTTAATCTTCTAAATCAACGAATAACAGCTATCAGTTATGGAGTGCTTACAATGTGCCAAGAACCATGCCAAAGTTCTTTATAAGAAATACCTCAGCAAATTGCATGACAGTCCCAAAAGATGGGGATTATTATTTTGAATTTACAAATGAGGAAACTAAGGCTCAGAAGAATTAAATAATTTACCCTGTGGTCACTGAACCAGTAAAGACCAGACTTGAACCTACTTCTACATGACCCAGTGATGATGTATTTCCACCATTTTATGTTGTTTCTCAGGTCTGCCTGATGCAGAGGATTACAGTAACATAAAGAGATATTCATTAAAATACTACTACATGGTTACTATGTGTCTTCAGGCTAAATAATGAATATGTGCCTCAATTTTCCAGTCTTTAAAATGAGGATAATAAAGATTCTCACCTCGGGGCTCCTGGGTGGCTCAGTTGGTTGAGTGTCTGACTTGAGCTCAGGTCATGATCTTGCGGTCTGTGAGTTTGAGCCCTGTATTGGTCTCTGTGCTGACAGCTCAGAGCCTTGAGCCTGCTTTGCATTTTGTGTCTCCCTCTCTCTCTGCCCCTCTCCCACTCAAAAATGAATAAATGTTAAAAACATTTTAAAAAATAGTCTTACCTTACAGGACTGTTGTGGAGACTAAGTTAGTTAATACACGTAAAGCACTTAGAATAGTACATAGAACATAATAAGTACATTGGTATGAGATCTAGGAACTGGAAATACATCAGTGAACAAAACAAGTAAAAGTCCTTACCCTCATGAAGTTTCATTCTAGAGAAAAGAAAGAGCAAGTAAACAAATAACATATATGTCAGAATGTAAGGTTATAGTATTCCAGGATGTAATAAGAACCATGAAGAAAAACAAAGCAAGTCGGAAGATAAAGAATGTTAAGTTGGGATGCTATTTTAAATAGGACTATTGTGGAAGCTCTCAATGAGGTAACATTTGAACAAAGACTCAAAAAGGATGCAGTATTGAGCCATGCAGATATTTCATGTAAAATCATTCCAAGCAGAGGGAAAGGCAAGTGCAAAGGTCCAGTTTGCTTGTACCTTTCATAGAACAAGGAAGTCTAAGGAACTGCACTCCATTGATCAAGTAAGATAGTAGGAGATGAAGTCCCAGTGGACAGAGAAAGGAGCAGATAGTGTAGAGTCATTTAGGTCATTGTAAGAACTTTGGTTTTTACTCTGGAGTGACTGGGTGATTCTGAGCAAAAGGTAACACACTTTGACTTGTATTTTAAAAAGGATCACTCTGGAGGCGGTGTTAAGAATAGACATAGGGATATAAGAGTAGAAAAACATAGAGCATAGGAGGCTTTAAGGAACAGTTTGGACAGCAGTAATTCAGGAAAGACATGAAACTGTCAATAATCAAGGAGACAGTAGCCATGGAGATGGTGAGAAGTGGTCAGATTCTGAATGTACTTTGAAGGTAGAACCAATCCAATTTCTTGAAAAATTGGATGCGGAATGTGAGGGAAAGAGGAGAGTCAAGGACTGGCCTGAGCAACTGAAAAGACAGAGATACCACTAACCTGAATAGAAAAAACTGAGAGAGAGAGAAGCTGTATTTTTTTATGTTTTATTTATTTTTGAGAAAGAGAGAGAGAAAGAGACAAAGTGTGCTCAGGGGAGGGGCAGAGAGAGAGGCAGACACAGAATCTGAAGCAGGCTCCAGGTTCTGAACTGTCAGCACAGAGCCTGAAGTGGGGCTCAAACTCATGAACTTCGAGATCATGACCTGACCTGAACTTGGACACTCAATCAACTGAGCCACCCAGGAACCCTGAGAGAAGCTGTGTTTAGAAAGCCCTCATGCATCATTTTAAATCCTTCCACCCTCACCTCTTATTGTAAGTGTTGAGCAGTGACCAATTCTAAGCAGATATCAACCAGCTTCTCTTGAGAGCAATATAACAACATCTTGTCTCTCTCACTCTCTCCTTATAGCATGGGAAACCTGCAGAAAACAGCCCTCCACACCCACGTGCAACTAGAAGCATAAGTGCAATCATGACCAATGGTAGACAGAAAGTGATGGATAATGTTTTACTCTTTCTTCTTCATTCCAGTGAAGAATTCTGAAAGACATCCCGTAAGTACCTTCTGGCTGCTCAGAAGTTACCATAGGATCAATCAAAGTTGCCCATGGCATAGGTCACCTCAATAATATTGGTTTTTCTTCTTTCTCTATTTCCCCTGTGCCCTCATTCTATCTCTTAAACTCATATTCTCAAATACATGCTTGTACGCCTTTGTCTTAGGCTCTGCTTTCAGGGGAACCCTGGGCACTACAACTGGCTCTAGAAAGGAAACTCAGTATGAGATTTCAGAGGCTGATCCTACATCACTGATCACAAGACAATAAGGACCCCTGCTGGTAGTAAGTGGTTGGTGGTAAATTTCAACTGGTGATAACCCCTGGCATATAGTAACATCACAATTACCAAAACTCTCAACTGTAGTAGATTGGAATAAGGTGCAGACCAAAGATGAAGCATTAGATTATGTGGCAGATATGGTAAATCAGCATTATGAAAGCAATAGTAATTATAAGATGGGCTGATGTTTGTTAACGGCTTCGGAGATCTTAACAAAAGAAAATGACAGGGGGTATTCAGTCAATCATGGCACACTGTGAAAGCCACAAGTCCCCTAGGGCAGTGTAGCCACAGAGCAGACATGCTAAACATCAGCTCCCACATATAATTATAAGGGTGGCAGACCTACAAATAAATCTTAATGCACAGCCTTAAAACATCACCCATGTCAAAGCCAAGGCCCTAATAGGAAAATAATGGAACCCTGAGATCTAGAATGAGGACATGTGTGGACATGCTTTTATACTCTTAAACCTTCAGATTTTTTGTTATCCTCTGTGCCAACAGTCTCCTTTCTCTTGATAAAGAAGAGCAGCCTCTCCTTGTCCAGAAATGCTGCAAAGGATATATCTGAGGCAAGTATAACCTTATATCCTAATATAACCTTATTTCCCTCAATATCCACACCGTTACCCTCATTACCTCATATCCTTTGTGTGGGATTGCAATCCCTGCTCTAGAAAGAACTAGACCAGGTTTTTTCAATCTCAGCATTTATGACATTTGGGCTGGATAGTTCTCTGTTGTGGAGGGCTGTCTTGTGTGTTGTAGGTTATTTATAGCATCCCTGGCATCTACTCAACTAACTGCTAGTAGAATCCTCCCAGTAATGATAACCAAAAATGTCTCCAGGCATTACCGAATGTCCCCTAGGGGTCAAATACCCCCAGTGTAGAACTACTGAACTAGACTAACTAAGGAATTGCAGAGCTGCTAACACACACNGGCATTACCGAATGTCCCCTAGGGGTCAAATACCCCCAGTGTAGAACTACTGAACTAGACTAACTTACAAGGAATTGCAGAGCTGCTAACACACAACAATATGAACTGGAGGGATATCTATGAGAGTGAATATTTAGAGTGCTAAACCAGAGGTTCAGGTTATAAGGCCGTATATGAGAAAATGTATGACATTAGGCTATTCACCTATGATTCTGGATTTAATGTTTTGGCAAGGACATCTGGAGTCAGTTCTAATACACAACCTTGGTGTCTCCCTTAAAGTTTGGATATGATGATGCCCTGTGCTAAATGAGTTGTTAGAACAATTTTGAATGAGTATTGAGAAAGGAATCAGAAGACAGAGAAACAGGGATGTCAGAATGACTTATCACATGAGACTAAAGAACCACCACTAAAATATGTTTCTTAGAAGTAAGGATATTGGAATGAACTTGTTGAAAAACTAAAGTACCCATTGCATGGATATGCTCCCACAAGGACTGTGATACAAATTACCTAATGCTCAGGTCATTTGTTTGAGCAGATCTCATGGTACTATAGAGATCTATGATAGATGAAAACACTGGGTGAAATTTCTGTAAATCCCCCAAAAAAGAGTGTTGCAGTATAGGTCCCTCATGCTCTGCAAGGCCATCCCTTCTAAGGTAGAGAACTAGTCACTGGGGAAACTAGAGCTATTTATCATGAACTGAATAGTATAAGATATACCAAGTCACAAGCACATGGGTACACAATCTATGAAGTATGGAAATGGTATCAGTTTGAGCCTGAGAAGAACCAAGAGACACAAGTAACCTACATGACAGGGTAACTTAGACTCCTTGCACTTTATTCTATAGCACTGACATTTATCCCTCAGCTCATGCCTATGGCCTTTTGGGAGTTCCCTATGACTACCTAACATGGAATTACAAAATCAAACTTGGTTCACAGATGGATTGGCATATTATGTTGGTAAGTAGGCAAAACTGGTCTGCTGTTGCACTACAGCTCCACTCAGGGATGGATCTAAAGAACAAAAGTGAAGGGGAATCTTCCCAGCTACCAGAGCTTGAGGGAGTATTCTTCCTTGTTTGCTTTATAGAGAGAAGTGGCCTGAAATATAAATCTTTACAGATGTCTAGGTATTTCTGTCTTGTTTGCAGCTACTCTCCAACATTCCACAATCACCAGAATTATTAAAACATTTCTGATCAACATTATCTCAACTAAGGAATCCACTACATGGCCCAAAATAAAAATAAAACCCAAAAAACAAAAAACCACAAAGTGACAATATACGCATTACCATGGAATACACTGATATTGCAATATCCCTCATCACACAGAAGAAGCCAAGCTCATGAAAATGGTGGAATGGCTTGCTACAAATGCAGTTAATGTTCTGTTTGGGATTCAGGCATTGTCCTACAAGATGTGGTAAATGCTTAAAACCAACCAATAAAGAATATCCCTAACAGCTAAAGATATGACTCCAGAAACCCAGTAATTGGAACAGAATCGGTCCATTTTACCAGTGACTCACTTACAGATTTATGTTTCTTGACTCTCAAATTTAGGTTTTGCTAGATAATTAGTTCTCTAGGGGTTAGGAGAGAGGTATTTTCACCAGAACACACAGCATGGAATACAGTAAACTTGAAACTCTCACAATTAGTAGGTCAATTTGAGCTCCATTCTTCCCTTATGGACAGTTTTGAGACTCATTTCATGAAAATTCTCAGAAGGTCCTAAGAGATCAAAACATTTAAGCACGGTGATGACCAATTAAATAACACACCATTATATTGCCTCTCCCTCTTCCTTGTTTTACTTCCCCCTCCTCTTCTCTTATTCTTGCTCCCTGGGGGTCAAAGCCTCAAATAAAGTACTATCAACAAGACTTTGTTTCAGCTTCTACTATGGGGAACCCCAAGAGAGGAAAGAGGAGAATTTAATTTTTGGACCCATAAATTTGAGATGCCTGACAGATATGCAAGTAGAAATATTGGGGAGGCAGTATACATAAATCTGGAGTTTAGCGAAGAAGTCTAGATTTCTGAAATGCAATTCACTTCCCAACTTTGAAGAAGGCCATAAACAAACATATAGGTGAAAAACAAAAACAAAAAAACAAGCATATTTTGCATGACAAAATAGCACACGTGATTCTCACATAAATAGTGGCCATAGTAAGACCTCTAGTACTGAGCACAAAGAGCCGAAAGGATCTTTTTAAAGATAGGACTAGGGGTGCCCAGGTGGCTCAGTCAGTTAAATGTCTGACTCTTGATTTCAGTTCAGGCTGTGATCTCATGGTCTGTAAGTTTAAGGCCCACCTCAGGCTCTGTGCTGACAGCACTGAGCCTGCTTAGGATTCTCTTTCTCCTTTTCTGTCTGCCCCTCCTCTGCTCATGTTCTACCTCTCTAAATAAATAAATAAATAATAAAATAAACATTACAAAATTTTAAGCTTAAAAATAAATTTAAATTAATTTTTTAATTTAAAAAATAAAGATGGGACAAGATACAGAACATGCTCTTAGAAGGAAAATCATTCAATGAAATTGAAAAGCATTCCAAATAGTATTAACTTGAGCATATTAGTGTGTGTTTTTTTTAAATGTATTTTATTTAGTTCTGAGAGACAGAAAGAGGCAGAGTGAGCAGGAGAGGGGCAGAGAGGGAGGCAGTGAATCCAAAGCAGGCTCCAGGCTCTGAGCTAGCTGTCAGCACAGAGCCCGACACGGGGCTCGAATCCACGAACCATGAGATCATGACCTGAGCCGAAGTCAGACGCTCAGCCAACTGACCCACCCAGGCGCCCCTAATTTGAGCATATTCGTTTCAGCAGCAAATAAGTCATTACTGATTCTGATTTTTCCACCAAATTATACACTCAGATTCACACTGAAAGATACTTTGCATCTTATTTGTTCCTTTCTCAATGAATCCATAGTTGAGAGAGTGAATCACTCTTTTGCAGTTTCATGTAATCTCTTTTTTCTGCCTTGTTGTGGGATTTACCTCACCAAACTGTACTTTATCCTTGCATTTAATTCTGCTTCCCCAATGAAGGTGTGTCCTCTTCTGAATGGGATTCCTGTCTTTGGATCTCCAGCACCTGACACAGTGCCTGGGATAGAGGTGGCACTGTTTGTCAAACTGATGAATGCAGGCATGAATGGATTCCTATGGAACACTTGCAAAGGACTGTGTTGAGCAAGAGCAAAGAAATCACACCTTTGAATTTTCAGCACACTTATCTAAACTGTATGTTTCTTTGGTCACTTATTTTGTGTTTTATTTCATACGTATTTGGATCTACCGAACTGTGAACTTCTTCAGGGTAGGATTCATGTCTGAATCACTTCTGCATCTGTCAAGGTGCTTGGCATAAAATGAGAGCCAGGAATATAGAATATGAATTACCAGTCTTGCAACCAGCAACCTTGGCATTATCTGTGCTTCTCAAACTTTTATGTGCACAGGCTTCAGCTTGTTAAGGTGCAGATTCTGATTCAAAAAATTTGAAGTGGGCCAGAGAGGCTGCAGTATCTAAAAAGCCCTCAGCTGATGCTCAAAGCAGCTGGTCTGAGGACTATACTTCGACTATTAAGGTCACTACATTAATGGTTCTGGGCCATATTTTGGAAGATATTTTAAAAGTGCTAACAAAAGAGATAGAGAGAAGAAAGAAAGAAAAAACAAAAAAAGAAAAATTGATAAAAGAAAGTAGTGAAATCTGGGTCTCACCCCTCAAAAATTCTGATTTAATTCATTTAGACTCTCCATGCTGTAAGTAGCAAGGATCTAGAGTTGACAGAGCTTTATATATACAAAAAATAAAACACTTAATCAGATCTCTTCTTAAATGAAATTGCGGAAAATACCTGAATAACTCTTCTAANCGACAGAGACCCCCCCCCTGCCTGTCCGTGACCTGCCTCTCCAGCAAGACTTTGCCCCGCCTTGCCACGCCCATCACTGCCTCTCCTTCCTTTTCTACGGGGTCGACTTCCGGCGTGATTTGTCACGTGCCCGGAAATGGGAAGTGGTGGCGGAAGGGCCGCTTCCCGTTCACGGCTAAATTGACGGGCTCATCCTAGTAGCGGTGGCGGTGGGCCCTGTCCTGTCTCCGTCTTGGAGGACCCGCCTCGGCACAGCCGGGCTCGGTCGGGCCTTGTGGTAAGCCTTGGGCCGCGTCTGCTCAGTAGTTCCGGCGACGCGGAGAGACTAGCAGATAGGCGCGCCAAGGTCTGAGGCAGCGTTTCAGCCCCGCTGTTTGCTCCGCGTTCGCGGTCGGGTGCCTCTCACTCTTCTGTCTGGCCTCCCTTTCCCCGCGTGTTTGGGTAAGGCGCAAAGCCCGCTAGGAGTATCCACCAGCTCCTTGCTGCCCTACGGGCTAACCGCAATCCTCACACATTCCTTCCTGGTTTCATCCATAAGAAGCAGATTTCATTTGTGCAAAACGGCCCTAATCATTTGCCTTTTGGCGTGGACCGGGAGAGGAGGGCGTGGCAGTGCCTTCTTCTTTGTCCAGATACACATTTTTTCCCCTAAATCTTTAAAGCGCATTCCCCTGTCTCTGCACAGTTTTCTCTTCTGGATGACAATGCCTCCGTTTGCTGCGTTGTCTCGATAGCGTACAGGGCCCAACCCACGCGGGCACTCGCGTTGACAAACTCTTTGTCACGCAGTGTAATGGTCCAACTGTTTAAGGAAACAAGAACCAACACAGTAAGCAGTGGCAAACTGCTTCTGGAACGTGGTCAGACGTAGATTCCGAAACCCGGAAAATAGTTTTAGAGGACCTCTAGTGATTTATTCACTGACTTACACAAAAGTAGTCTGAAGACTCGACCCTTAGAATGTAAATGCCCCGGAGGCACGTCTGTTCTGGTCTTCGTGAACATGTCTATCATATTCACTTATAAAAAACTTTTTTAATGTTTTATTTATTTCTGAGAAAGAGAGAAAGAATGAGCAGGGGAGGGTCAGAGAGAGAGGGAGACACATAATCCGAAACAGGCTCCAGGCTCTGAGCTGGCTGTCGGCAGAGAGACCAACGCGAGGCTGGAACCCGCTAGCCGACGAGATCTTGACCTGAGCGAAGTCGGACTCTTAACCGACTGAGCCACCCAGGTGCCCCTATCATATTCACTTCTAACCTATAACAGTGAATGGCACATTAGTCTTTGCTGAATGAATACGGGTGCAATAATGCCTTTCATTATGCCTAACTGCTTTATGAGGTATAACCAACCAGTCCTCTCTTGCTTTACGCTTAACCATACACTCAGTTGTTGATTTAGTCCAAAGAGGAATGGTGTGGTAAACGCTGGCCACTATTAGTCATTCATTTGACCAGTTTTTACTATTATCTTCAGGTTGTCTGAAGAGGTACTTGCTGACTACCTAAGAAAGAACATAGAACTATTCTGGAGAACCTCTTCCTCACTTTCAAGAGAGTTCCTGAGCTCTACAAGGTTATTATCTCATGAACCAATTGGACTGCAAGTGCCTGATTGTTTAGTAAATACAGGAGTGCTCTAGCAATTGAGAGGAGAGATCAACTTGAATTAAGATCTTTATTGAATCAATTTCATATAGATCATGAAATGTAATTAAGGTTTGGATAGTTGATATTCCCTGCATGGAAAAGAACCTAAGGAAAAATTTTAAAACTGCATGAGCAGAGGGTTTGGAGTGGAAGATTTGTATTTGGGAACTTTAGGAAAATGTTGAGCAGTGGTATGTTGTGATGAAAGCTGTGTTTTAATATTATTTGTTTATCAAGGGTTTGGGGATTGTGGAAGCTTGCAAAGAGATAACCAGGTACAGAAGTGTTAAATGGATTTGGTTGATGTGAAACTGAATTATTGTGTTAGAAGTGGGAACAGAAAGGAAGGGTAAATTATATGTAGATGAGAAATCAGCAGAACGTGGCGGCAGATTTCATGCTGACAGTGGTGGATGAGAATCAAATATGAGAGATTTTGGGTTTTTTTTTGTTTTTTTTAATGTTTTATTTATTTCTCGGAGAGAGAGAAACAGCGTGAGCAGGGGAGGGTCAGAGAGAGAGGGAGTCACAGACTGAAATAGGCTCCAGGCTCTGAGCTGGCAGTCAGCACAGAGCCTGACATGGGGCCCAAACCCATGAACCGCGAGATCATGACCTAAGCGAAAGTCGGACGCTTAACTGACTAAGCCACCCAGGCGCCCCAAATATGAGAGATTTTGAACCTGGACATTGGCTTACAGATGTGAGAGTTGGAATGGGAAAATCTTAGGGAAACTATAGTTGTCATGTTATTTGGTGCTGTCATTTTGCTTAATTTTGAAATGCCTGTTATGTCTTTGCCAAGCTCTAGAAATAGATGATTAAAATATGACCTTTTCCTACAAAGAGCTACCTTTAATGTGGGCGACAATTCAACTAACTAGAAATTTTGGTTTGTAAGTGCTATGTTAGTCGAGCAGAGGGGAAGTGTTTGAGTAATATAAAAGGAATTGTTCTTTTGTCTGTGTGTGACTACTTCACAGAAGAGGTGGCATTTTAGCAGGATCTTGGAAGAATGAGTTGGACTGTTTAGGAGGAAAAGAATTCCAGGAAAAGGAAATTGTATGAACAAAGCCCAGAGATAGAAATGTAAAGTGGCCATTATGCAGTGTATCATGGACATCAGGTATAGTAGAGCTTTTAATGCAGTGTCTAGGCCCTAGAACATATTAAGTGATTAGTAACATGGACACAAATTTTTGCAATAGGTGGAATAGTGGTTAGGATGGATGAAGATGTAACAAGATGGGGAAGAAAACAGTTGGGAAAATTGTACTTCTTGACTTCTATATCCTCTGCAGGGTAGATGGTGACATCATTTGCAGAGAGGGTGGAGGCTGACACTAGAGTTGGGAATTGAAGAAGGTAAATAAAGATTTGGAGCACACTGATGGGGAGTAGGAGGAAGTCTTCAAAGGAAGTGTTAACGGATTGCTGAGCAACAGTTGAAAGTCTAGCTTTGACTGGATTTAGATACTTGTAATGAATGCAGTGAACATGGACATATGGCCTTCTTGAGTGGTATATGGTAGCCCATGAGAAGTGGAGAAAAATACAGTTCATGGAAATTGATAAAACATGGTGAACTAGTCCACAGAGTAAGATAATTGAAGGAGATAGTGTGGGTGAACACTGCCTCCAGGCTAAGTGGAAAAGAAATTAAGCTTGGAGAGACTATGTAGATGATCAGAACCGGAAGGAGAGGTAGGTCAGAAGACTAGAGGTTAAGATGAGATGAAAAAGGTATGAAAGTGGGAAGATGTGATTTTTTTGTGAGAAAAGCAGTTTTCCGAGTTGGAGCATAGATTGAAGTTTCACAGATTGAGTAAAGTATAGGAGATAACCTAGTTTCCAAATATGTTGTTATATTATAAAAATTCGTTTTGTGTCATTTATTTAAAACTCATAATTTCTTCATTTTCCCATAGAAAGTGTGTTAGAAGTTAATTTCCTAAGCAAGCTTACCTGTATAAAATACTACACAGTTGCATGGGAACTAGTAATATATACATAAATACATGTATTTAAAAATAAAGTAAAAAAGACATTTAAAAAAATTTTAACATCAGTTGATGTTTGAAAAAATACATTGAATTGAGAAAAAGGAGGTAAGTGGAAACCCATTTCTTTATTATAGCTTTATTGAGATATAATTCACATGCCATAAAACTCACCCTCCTCAAGCATATAATTCAGTTGTTTTTAGTATATTCCCAAGGTTATACAACCATCACTGCTCTAATTCAAGGACGTTTCATCACCTAAAAGAAACTTCTTTCTCGTTAACAGTCATTTCCCGTTTCTCCTTGCTCCTACCCCTGGCAACCACAAATCATTCTGTCTTTATGGATTTGTCTACTCTGAACATTTCATGTAAACAGAATCCTAAAATATGTGGTCTTTTAACAGGCTTCTTTCACTTAGCATAATATTTTCAAGTTTCATCAGTGTTGTAGCATGCATCAGTATTTCATTTTTCATGGTCATATGATATTCCACTGTATAGATATACTTCATTTGTTGTATCAGTTCATTAGTTGGTGGATATTTGAGTTGTTTCTATGTTTTGGCTGTTGTGAATAATGCTCCTATGAACATTCATGTACAAGTTTTTGTGTGGATGTATATTTTCAATTCTCTTGAGTATATACCTAGGAGTAGAATTGCAGGATCATATGGTAGTTTCATATTTAACTTTTTGAGGTGCTGCCAAACTGTTTTCCAAAGTGGCTGCACCATTTTACAATCACCAACAATGTATGGAAGAGTTCCTTTTCCTCCACATCTTTACTGACACTTGTCTTTTTAATTTTAGCCATTTGAGTGGGTATAAAGTGGTAGGTAGGTATCATATTTGGTTTTGGTTTGCATCTACCTAGTGGTTAATGATGTTGAGCATCTTTTCACTTGCTTATTGGCCGTTTGTATATTTTCTGTGGAGTAATGTCTATTCAGATTGTTTGCTCAGTTTTTAATTGGGTTATTTGTTTTTTTATTGCTGAGTTATAAGAGCTCTTTGTATAGAAATTTTTTATTTAAAAATTNTTGAAAAAAAAATATAAAAAAAAAAAAAAAAAAAAAAAAAAAAAAATAGAGCATGGGTTTTTTTCTTTAAAAAACTTTTTTTTGTATCATAATATTTGGTAAGCATTTCTAAAGGTTTTAGAGTTTGATAACACTGGTTCTCTAATTTCCTTTCCAAACATATGACTTTTTATTTTAATGATGTAGGTGTATTGATATATTAGACTATTCTTCCTATGCTTATTAGCTATAAATAAGATCATTTTTTAAATTACAAATGGAACAATAAAGGACAGAATGATTTTGAGAATAAGCTTATAATCTATACTCTCAATTTTTTCAGCTGATTAAAAATGACAGCAATCAAGCATGCGTTACAAAGAGATATTTTTACACCAAATGATGAACGCCTGCTGAGTATTGTCAATGTCTGCAAAGCAGGAAAAAAGAAAAAGAACTGTTTTTTGTGTGCCACAGGTGGGTATTTAGTGAAAAAAAAAGCTCTTGTTTGGCATTCTTTTATTGTTTTATTCCCTAGAGGACTTTTCCTCCTTGTTTTTAAAATTCTCATTGTCTCTATAATTGGAAAAATTCATTTTTTTAAATTGTCCTTAATTAAGGGGTGCCTTAGTGGTTCAGTGAGTTAAGCATCCGACTCTTGATTTCCACCCAGGTCATGATCTCACAGTTCATGAGATCTAGCTGTGAGTTGGGCTCTGCATGGACAGCACCAAGCCTGCTTGAGATTCTCTCTCTTCCTCTCTCTCTGTCCCTCGCTGCCCCTCCCTTCCTGCCTCTCTCTCTCTCTTTCTCACTCTCTCTCAAAATAAATAAATAAACTTTAAAAGGATTGTCTTTAATTAAATATTGAGTAGATACAAAAAAGACCTATATCATATATGTAAGGTGTGAAGACTAACCATACAGTGAACACTTGTGTGCTCACCACCCAGTAGAAGAAGAATATTACCATTACCTTTGAAGTGTCCTGTGTGCCCTTTCCATTAAAAAAGAAGTTTATTTTTTTGAAAGATAGAGTGCACATGAGCTGAAGAGGGGCAGAAAGAGAGGGAGAGAGAGAATCCCAAGTAGGCTCCACACTGTCAGTGCAGAGCCCAAAGTGGGGCTCAAACCCACGAAACTATGAGATTATGACCTGAGTTGAAACCAAGAGTCTGACACTTAATCAGCTGAGTCATCCAGGTGCCCCTATGTGCCCTTTTCTAATCCCATTCCCTTTCCTCATTTATTAAGAGGTAACTAGTATCCTGAATTTTGGTTTAGTCTTTCCTTGCTTTTCTTTATCATTTTACTATATATGTTTGTGATGTCTGATAACATATTTAGTTTTGCGTGTCTTTGAAATTTGCATGAATTGAATCATAGTGCATATATTCTTTTGTGACTTCTTCCACTCAACATTATGGTCATGTTCATGACTTTTACTTCTGTTCTTTCATATAACCATAATTCTTTCATTTTGACTCCTGTGGAGTGTTCTACTCTATGAGAGTACCATTTATTTACGCATCCTACTAGTGATGAACATTAGGTTTGTTTTCAGGTCTTACTGTTTAGACAGCCCTTCTGTAAACATGTTTGTCCTTATCTCTTAGTATATCAGGCAAGAATTTTCTAGGGTAGATCCCTAAGTGTAAAATTGTTGGATTATAGATATGTGAATGTTCAACACTACTCTAATACCAAATTATTTTCAAAATTAGTTACACTGGCTTTCAATCCCACAAGCAGTGCGTATTTTGTGTTCTTTCTCCACATCCTAGTCAAAACTTGACTTAATTGATTCCAACCTGGTGGAAATTGTATGTGAAATATCTTATTGTGGTTTGAAATCTCATTTCCCTGTTAATGAAATTGATGAGTGAAATCTTTTCATGAGTTTATTGACCACTAAGTTTCCTTGTCTTAGAAATTTGCCTTAAAGCCTTTTGCTCATTTCTGTCTTGTATTGGTTATCCTTTTACTAATTTGTACAAGTTCTATATATTTACTAATTCTGTGTTGGTTATATGCATCCCAGATTTGTGACTTGTGTATTAGCTTTTAATGATGCCTTTTAATGAAATTTCTAATTTTACTAAAATCAAATTAATCAGTCTAATCCTTTATGACTTCTGCTTGTTTTTAAAAAAATTTTTTAAATGTTTATTTTTGAAAGAGAGACAGACAGAGCATGAGCAGGGGAGGGGTAGAGAGAGAAAGAGAGAGACACAGAATCCGAAGCAGGCTACAGGCTGAGTTGTCAGCAGAGAGTCCAACGTGGGGCTGGAACCCAGAAACCATGAGATCATGACCTGAGCCTAAGTCGGATGTTTAACTGACTGAGCCGCCCAGGTGCCCCTCAAAAATAAGTATTTTAAAAATACCTATATATACTTCCCTGGAATAATGAAAGTATTTTCCTACACTATGTTCTGAAAGTTTTATAATTTTGCTCCTCACGTTTTAGTTTTTAATTTACCTGTGTCCATGTTTGTAGTGATGAATGTGAGTATACCTATTTATGGGTTCTCTCTTATATCTGGTTTTTATTTTGTCTTGTTTTGGTTCTTTATTTTTCCACCTAAATTTTAGAATCAACTTGGCAAGTTCCAGATTTTGGGGGGATTTTAATTGGAATTGTTTTGAATATGTAGTTCAGTTCGAAGAGAACTTGTATTTTCATAATATTGAGTCATCTTGTCAATGGACATGGAGCAGTTCTCCATTTATCTAGATCTTCTTAATGCCTTTGATTTATTTTTAGAGTTTTAAAGGCTTTCAATAAGTTATATAGTTTTAAATGTTTTGCACCTATATTGTATTTATTCCTAGATTTTTTGATACTACCATAAATAATAACTTAATAGCATTAAAATGTTTTTTTTTTTAAAATTTAATGTTTTATTTATTCCTGGGAGAGAGAGAGAAAGGCAGTGTGAGCAGGGGAGGGTCAGAGGGAGAGGGAGATACAGAATCCGAAGCAGGCTCCAGGCTCTGAGCTAGCAGTCAGCACAGAGCCCAACACGGGGCTCGAACTCACAAACCGTGAGATCATGACCTGAGCCCAAGTTGGACGCTTAACCAACTGAGCCACCCAGACTCCCCATTAATACGTTTTTTAAAGTTTATTTATTTTGAGAGAGAGAGAGAGAGAGAGAACATGTGCACATGAGCAGGAAAGAGGCAGATAGAGGGTGAGAGAATCCCAAGCAGGCTCCATGCTGTCAGCCCCAACTCTGGCTCAGTTTCACAAACCATGAGGTCATGATCTGAGCCAAAATCAAGAGTCGGACTAATAACTGACTGAGCCACCTAGGCACCCCAGCATTAATACATTTTTAAGACTTTAAATTTTTAGAGTAGTTTTAGGTTTACAACAAAAATTGAGGAAGGAGGGACACAAATTTCCCATATACCCCATGCCCCCACATATGTTTGGCTTCCCCCTTTATCAGTACCACTGGCAACATTGGCAATAATTTGTTACCAAGAATGAACCTACATTGACATATTGTAATCACTCAAAGACCATAGTTTCCCTTAGAGTTCACTCTTGGTGTTGTACATTGTATGGGTTTGGACAAATGTACCTGTATCCACCATTGTAATATCACAGAATAGTTTCACTGCCCTAAAAATCCTGTGTCTGTCTGTTCAGCTCTCCCCCAGCCCCTACTCTTTTCAACCACTGTTGTTTTTACTGTTTGCATGGCTTTGCCTTTTCCAGAATGTCATATAGGTGGAATCATATAGTATGTAGCCTCCTCAAATTGGCTTCTTTCACTTAGTAGGATGTATTTACATTTCCTCCATGGCTTTTTATGGTCTGATAGCTCATTTCTTTTTAACACTGAGTAATGTTCCATGCCTGGATATACCAGTTTATTTATCTACTCATCTACTGAAGGATATCTTGATTGTCAATTTGACAGTTATGAATAAAGCTACTATAAACACCCATGTGTGGATTTTTGCATGGACATAAGTTTTCAACTCCCTTAGGTAAATACCAGGGAGTGCGATTGCTAGATCATATGGTAAAAGTGTGTTTAGTTTTGTAAGAAACCACCAGACTCTACCAAAGTGGCTATATTGTTTTTGCAGTCCCACCAGCAATGTTTGAGAGTTGTTGCTCCACCTTTTTGTCAGCATTTGGTGTTGTCAGGTTCTGGAATTTGGCCATACTAATAGGTGTATAGTAGTACCTTGTTGTTTTAATTTGCATTGCCTTGATGAAATATGGTGTTGAGTATCTTTTCATATGCTTATTTGTTGTCCGTATGTCTTCTTTGGAGAAGTGTCTGTTAAGGTCTTTGGCCATTTTTTTATCAGATTTTTTGTTTTCTTGTTGAGCTTTAAGAGTCCTTTGTATATTTTGGATAACATTCCTTTATTAGATATGTCTTTGGCAAACATTTTCTTGGAGTCTGTGGCTTGTCTTCTAATTCTCTTGATGTTGTCTTTTGCAGAGCAGAAGCTTTTAATTTTATTGAACATTAATACATTTTAAAAATCATTTATTGTTAACATCCAGAAATACAGTTGGTTCTTTATATAGATTTCTATATCTATCAATTGCTAAACTTTCTTATTAATTCCATAGACTCTTTGTAAGTAGTGGCATTTTTCTTCCTTCCTTTATAGTCTTTATATTTTTTATTTATTTTTGTTGCCTTAGTCTGCTGGTTAGGACCATCAATACAGTGTTGACCCCAAAGGGATTATCATGTATGGTAATTGCTGTATTATCATATAGAAATTTTTTTTTTGTAGCTATCCTTTACAGTGCTAGGGAGGTTCCCTTTTATTCTTGACTTCTTACTTTTTTTTCTTTTTGACTTTTTATCACGAATGGATGTTCAGTTTTATCAAATGCTTTTTCAAATCATTGAGATTTTCTTCCTTAATTTGTTAGTGTGGTGAATAATTGTACTTGATTTTTCAAATAATCAAGTTCTTGGAATAATCTAATTCAATCATGATATATCATATGCCATCTATTATAACATATATCATTTTATGCACCACAAGAAAAAAATGCTGCAGGGCCGCCTGGGTGGCTTAGTCGGCTAAGCGTCCGACTTTCGCTTAGGTCATAATCTTGCGGTTCGTGGGTTCGAGCCCCGCGTCGGGCTCTGTGCTGACTGCCAGCTCAGAGCCTGGAGCCTGTTTCAGTCTGTGACTCCCTCTCTCTCTGACCCTCCCCTGCTCACGCTGTCTCTCTCTCTCCTAGAAATAAATTTTAAAAAAAATTTTTTAAAAATTTTAAAAAATGCAGCAATATTACTTCGATTGTTAAGACATATTCTGATTTCAGAGATGTTAAAATATGGGAAAAAATGTACATCTCAGAATTAGTGAAATGAAATATTATCTTTTGTATATTCGTTTGGGTTAAGTTTGCTAATGAAGTATTTGTTTGTAGCTATTTGTATATTTGTAGTTAAAAGATTTTTTACCCATGTTCTTTGGTGACATGGTCTTGTAATTTTCTTTTGTACACTGTCTTTGGCCTTGCAACCAAAGTCATAAGGTAAGTTGGGAATGTTTCCTGTTTTTTTGTACAGTGGAATAGTTATGTACGTTTAGAATGTTTCCTCAGAAAGCTTGACAAAAGATACCAGTAAAACTGTTTTAGACAAGGTTTTTGGGGAGAGATTTAGTGGTTATAGATCTTTCTATATTTTCTATTCCTAAGTCAGTTTTGGTAATTTACATTTTTTAGAGATTTAACCACTTCATCTAAATTTTTTAATGTATTGGTTCACTCCAATCCATCCACTATTCTGCTGCCAGACTAATTTTTAGAAACACGTTAGAGCACGTCATTTACCTAATTAAAATCCTGTAAGTGAACCCCTATAACCTCAGATAAAGGTCCTTTGTGATTTGAACTTTCATCTTTTTTGGTAACTTCATTTCCATCCAGTTTAGTATATGTACAATCCATACTGAAGTGCTTATCATTGTTCTTTAAAGTGGTGTTATGCTCTTTCAAGCCCCTTTGGCTTTATGTATGGTAGTCATTCTTTAGAGCGTTTTTCTTTAAAAAGTTTATTTATTTTGAGAGAGAGAGTGAGCACATGGGTGCAGGAGGGGCAGAGAGAGAGACAGAATCCCAAGCAAGCTCTGCATCATCAGCATGAAGCCTGATGTGGGGCTGGAACTCACAAACTGTGAGATCATGACCTGAGCCGAAATCAAGAGGTGGACACTTACCTGAGCCACCCAGCCACCCCTAGGATTCTTTATAATCTGTCTCATACTATTCCTTCAAAACTGATCTGAAGCTTTACTTCTTAAGGAATCTTTCTCTGTCTGACCCTCTCATCTGATTTATTTCCTTTGATACTTTGTGCATTCCTCAGTCATAGCATGTGTTAGAAAATACTACTCCTAATTGGTTTAACATAATATATAATACTGGTTAAATAGTGGTTTAGTATCACATATAGACACCTGACAACTATATGTGCAATGAGTAGATGAATGGATACAGAATGAGTGAATATTTTTAGTGAAAGTGTCTTTTACTCAACAGTGACAACTGAACGCCCCGTGCAGGTGAAGATGGTCAAAGTCAAGAAATCTGACAAAGGAGATTTCTACAAAAGGCAGATTGCTTGGGCCCTTAGAGACCTTGCTGTGGTAGATGCCAAGGATGCTATTAAAGTATGTTTTTCTTAGTTCTTTGACCTGTGTTCAGAAAGTGTCTTTCATTTTATAACATAGTATTAGGTCTTCTAAGATGACCTACACTTCTTGTTTTGTGACCCTCTGCTTCACCAACTAAGCCAGAATTAGTCTAAAGTATTTTATTAAATCTTCCATTTCCCACACCTCAGTCTCTAGCAACTAAAATTAAAATGTATGCATGTTTGTTTCATTGTTTTTACTTTTTTTGAGCTACAGTTATGTTTGTGCACAACTTATGTAAACTGGAGCAAAATAACTATATATTTCTGTATTTAGATTAGGTATATTTTGTATAAAATCCATATATAAGTACACCTTTTAAAGTGTCGTATGAGTGGTTTTTTAAAAACCTACATTGTTTTGGTAAAACTTAATTAAAAGTGATGTGTAATACTATAACCAAAGTGAGTCTTTCTCAGTCTTCACAAATTAATGTAAAATCATCATCTGAGGCAGGCTGTCCTTTTGAGACCATGGTTTTGTATTTGTGGCTCAAATAAAGGAAACAATCGTGAGTTAAACATCTTGTTTTAAGGAACTTAATAAAATATAAGAATGTAAATACTATGCTTCTCGCTTAAGCCACACTCAAACTTTAAGAAAGTTGAATAATATAATAGTCATGTGAAAGGGCCACATTTATTTCCGACAAGTCAAGGCTTTTTACAGCAGTACCCATTTTTCTAAGAAACCAAGTGGGAGTCCTCTGGGTAAATTAGGTATTCTTCCTTCTCAGCCTCTCTAATTTTGCCCCTCATCTTCCTCTGCAGCAAAGGCCACTCCAGGGCTCTGGGGAGTGTTTTCTATCACATCCACTTGTGATGAGCTGGTAGTAAGGCTTACATTAATGTAATTTCAGATGCCCTTTGATTTAACCCTTCCAGTCTCACACATTTATTTAAAAGGTTCAGAGAAGTAAAAGCTACCTTTGTAGAGTAATCCAATAAAATAAAAGTCTGACTTTGCTCTTACCCTGGGATAAACTGGGGAACCAAAAGCTGGACAAAATGACAGTTGAGTCAGGTGCAAAATACTTTTTAAATGAAGCAAAAACAGCTTCAGGAGAGCTTCACTTATGTAAAATAGTGCAATTCAGAATTCAGATTTCTAACATATGTAGAGAATGCCTTTCTGTAAGTATTTTAGACACAGTGGGCCATTGCTTTATCCCTAGGGGGCACCCAAAACGCTTCAGTAAACTAATAAATTCTTTTACCGTGGGAAAAGATGAAGAGTAGAGACTTTTTTGTTAGGTTACTGTTTAAAAGAAAATACTGTAAGGGTTTTTTAGAAATGTGTCTTTATTAAAGAGGCTTTTTCCTTCAATAGTTTTGCACTTTATAACCCCATTGACTTGCATAATTTACTAACATTGCTGATGCTTATTTGAATGCTTTCTCACAGCTGACGCTTCATTGCTGACTTTCTTAATGGATTTTTTTTTTCATTTTATGTAGGCACCTTGGCGTGTGTACACTATATATGGATATAAAACATAAAATTTTTATACATAGCCTAACATTATTAGCCATTTAGTGTCACACATTGATTTGTGTGAGTGTTGCCACTGGAGCACTCAGCTTCTTTTATGGCATTATGGGAAATATTCCCAGGGAAGAGATCATTTCCCATCAAGTTTTGGATTAGTTGCCAGTACTCTTAGATTTTTTTTATAAGTAATCATGCAATTACCTCTTCATTATAAATGCTAGTTTTTTAGTTTTTGATGCTCCAATTCTGCTTATTAAGGTAATTAGTAGTTCCATACTACTGTAATGCTATTTACCCAGGTCAGGTCCTGCTAACTAAATCATCCCAATTTTTCACAGTGCAACTCTGATATAACTTCACTTACCTTTAAGGTATTTGCTACATTTTCTCCTCCCCTGAATAACACTTCGAATTAATTGAATATAGTTTTATCCTTTTGTAGAACATTAAGAACATTTGAATCTATGTTTTAATTCCTTGGATGTGAAGAAAAGCATACATCCATATGTTTTCATTTTTTATGGCAATCAAGTGATTCTACATTCAAGGAAGAAGAAGTAGGCTGGTATGAAGTTACTGCTGCAGTGTGGCTTAAGAAACAGAGAGCATGAGGGGCGCCTGGGTGGCTTAGTCGGTTAAGCGTCCGACTTTCGCTTAGGTCATGACCTCGCGGTTCGTGGGTTCGAGCCCCGCGTCGGGCTCTGTGCTGCCTGCCAGCTCAGAGCCTGGAGCCTGTTTCACTCTGTGACTCCCTCTCTCTCTGACCCTCCCCTGCTCTCGCTCTCTCTCTCTCTCTTAGAAATAAATAAAAACATTTAAAAAAAAAAAAAAAACAGAGAGCATGATGCACTTCTGTCACAAGAGTTGAGCTTCTTTGTCATTAGAAAGAACTTCCAGGCTAACCAGCATTTTTTATTTTTGAGGCACCTTTACTCATTCTCTATTTTCAAAATTGAAAACTGAATCAGTCCCTGCTTTTTACCTCATTTGTTCTCGGAAACCACAGTGGGATGTAGATTGTATTTTTTCTCACATGTTGTAATTAGAAGATATGTTCTTTACTAAAAAGTTAGTGTCATATCACAGTTATGAATAATAGTGCATTATCAGGCAATTTAAAAAGAAAAATTAAGTCCACATCAAAACTGGAGATCACTGTCACCTCATAGACTAGGAAGCTAGGACACAAAACTTTTACCATCCTAAAATTCCACTCATACTTCAGGGGCTTAGGAAAGAAATGACCAAAACACTGTGTTGTTTTTTTTAATCCAGCTTCTTTGGGGAGGTAAACAAAGTTTTTCCTATAAATTGAATTCCCTAAACCATTCTCTATAAGTCACTTAGCTGATTTTTAATGGTGATTTTTTTTCTTTAAGAAGAACTTCATCTTTTCATTTTATTGAAATGTCAATTGTATAATAATGAAAAAGGGATATGATCAAAAATAATATCTTTTGTATATTTTTATTTCAGGAAAATCCTGAATTTGATTTACATTTTGAAAAAATATATAAATGGGTTGCCAGCAGCACTGCTGAAAAGAATGCATTTATTTCATGCATTTGGAAATTGAATCAGCGATATCTCCGGAAGAAAATTGATTTTGTCAATGTTAGCTCACAGCTGTTGGAAGGTAAAGTTAAGTAAAATGGTGTATGTAAAATCAAGTATACCTACAAGTGTATATATAATTTGACATTACTCAAAATGATTAGAACACTGATTTACTTTATATTCCAAAGGAAATGCAAAGTAATTTTTCTTATTGCATAAGTGATACTTATTATAGAAATTGATACATTAACTAAATAAAAATCACTTATAAACTTAGTCCTCAGAGATAACCGCTGTTAATCTTCCAGTGTTTTTTCTATGTATATTTAAACACTTTTTTAAAATAAGGAGATTCACATTATTTTCTGAAGTACTTTTTCTTGTAATGAAGATTTTCCTTACAATGAACATTTTTCATGTTATTAAATACATTATTTTTAGTGGTACCATAGTATTCCATTTTATGGATATGCCATAATTTAACTAATGGTTTATTTTAAATTTTCCAAATTTTTGCTTAAACAGCTTTGAAATGAATATCCTTGTAGCTGTATTTTTGTGCAGAGTATAGGTATAGTGGTCAAGAACACAACTTGTCAGACTGCTTGGACTCAAATCCTGGCTTTGTCACTTACCAACTATGTGACCTTGGGTTATTCTATGTTTCAATTTTCTTTATCTCAGAAATAGAGATAATAATTGTTTCCACTCCATAGGGTTGTTGTGAGGACTGAGTGTCTTAACATATGAACATGATGAGAACAATGTGAGGTATATAGTAAGTACTCAAATAAATAGTAGCTGTAATTATTATATTATCAGGATAAAATCGTTAGACATGAAGTTAAACAGGATATTTTTGATCAGTGTATCATCCGGGATGTTACTACGGATTTTTTTGTTTTATAAGACAAAAATAACTCTACTGTTATTTATTGAAAGTGTACAATAAAATTTTATTCTTTTAAAATTTCTTTCATAAAGACATAAACATTGTAAGATGTGGAGATAACAATTTGTGTTGTATTCTTTATCTCAAAGAAAGCAGTTGAAATAACAGCTAGTATGCAGGTGAAAGAGTTGTTGCTTCTCTTTATTAATAAAAAAACCCAGATTTGTCCTGCATAATATATATTTGAATATTTAGATTTGTCCAAGCAATATATTAGCATTTTCAAATAGAACCTTCATTCTATTCGGTTGAAACATTTGAAGTAGCCAATATTCAGCCATTTTGACCTATAAAAACTGCAGTTTCAGATGCTTCAAACTTCATTTACTTAGCTACTTGCCCCTGTCCTTTCCCTATTCTGTTTTACTTCTTCCTTTTCTGTTTGACTCTGGATGTTTCCCCTCAAATATAGTACTGTATTCTTTCCCAACACTTAGTAATTAGTAAGCCCGTTATTGGTTTCAGGTTTAATGTGTGTGCTATGCCCACCAGTGGGGCCCCTGTGTAGGAGCCCACAGGACTGCCATCTCACCAACATTAGACCCCAGTGTCTTGGCAGTTGAGCATGTTGAGGGAATGACTTTCAAGAAGTTGATGGTAATTTTTCATGCCTTGAATATTGGTTTAATTTGTTTTGAGTAGCTTTTATTTATTTATTTATTTATGTATTTATTTACCATTTCAGGGTGGAAGAATTTGATGAGGGAATGATTGCTATTCGTTTTTTAATTATTCTGTATCTCCAGAACTTATTCATTGCCTACCATGTGTTTTAAACCAATACATTTCATTGAGGCAACAATATGGGAAAATATATATGTGCTACCTGGTTTCCCTTACTAAGAAATATTACTAGAACCAGTTAGAAGAAGATTGCTATTTTTTAGAACAAAGTGTCTAGCTTTAAAAATAAAGACATTTAATTTTTTAGGGCCTAAAACAGTGTAGACATTTATTAGACCCCTAATTCAAATCCATTTTAGGAATGCTGTGAAGATCCTTAAGAATCTGATTTTGAAAATCACTTCCTGTAACTCAGTAACTGTTGCTTTGGTTTAGTGGAGTTCAGAAAATATCTTTTATTAATGTCTGCAAACTTGTTTTAATGTTCTAATGAATTTTGAAATCATAGCCATTGATTCCCATTAAAAAAATAATACACATGTCTAAGCTTTGGATGATGTTAGAAAACATAAGAAATTATCACCATTTACTTTTAAGAGATAAATAATCAGCCAACTACGATTTCATTGTGAATGTTAGCAGTCAATTGCATTGTCAGTGCAACTTGAGTGGCTTTTTATTGGTGATAATTGAATGTTTATGCTAGTAAGTGGGGCTTGTCAGCAGAAGGTTTTTAAAGGAAGATTTTGTTAGCAGTTGAAGTAGAGTCAAGTTTTTGTTTGACTTTTTCTTTTTCATTCTTACAACTAGATTAAAAAAAAAATCTTTGACTTTAATCCTTAAAAACCAGTTTGAACTGGTATCTCATGTGGTTTTTTAAAAAATTGTTTCAATCTTGTCTTTTCTAACAGTGTTTTATGACTAATCTATTGTGAGGGAATGTCTGGGTAAAGTTTTTAGGCCTTGAGTGAAAATAACCAGACTAAATGCATGAGTCACAGCTGACCTAAAAATAATTCCCAGGAAATGATCTATTTCCCAGTTTTCTCCAAGGACTGGTCAGTGGTATTTCTTAAAAGAAAGAGAATAGATAAATGTATTTTTAGTCATTGTTGGAAAAAGAATGAAAGAATTAACTCTGGAAACTTAGTGTCCATGGATCTTTCCACTTTGTAGTTGATTTGGATGTTGTCTTTTAAACTTTGAAGTACCAGAAATTGAAATGAAATATGGGTAGTATTTAAAATTTTTAAACCTGTATACTTTTCTACCCAGCTAATATTCTTTGCTTACTTTCCTCTGCTTTTTTCATACCTTTTTACTCTCCAGAACTGCCTAAAGTTACAGAAGGTGCGTAACACCTTTTCTTCTTATTCTATTCCATATATTTTTATTACTTGCCTTTGTTATGTACTGTTGGTTGCATATTTTATGAAATTGTGCATAGGGACAGGTTTATTACCACAAAATCCATATAGTAATAAAATTAATGATAGGATTCATCATTGACTTCCAAAGAACTGTTTCATGGAAGCCGTTATGATCACTTAAAATATTTGTTTAAATATCTGCTTGTAAGGAGCTGTACAGAATGATTTGGACAGTCCCTGCCCCCTAGTGGCTAATAAACTATGAGATATGACAGTTTTCCATTTCCACAGTGAACTAAAAAGGACTCGTTCAGAGGACAAGGAGCTAAGTGATGCCTATCTAAAGAATTTATATACTGTAATCTGTATTGCCTTGTACCAAAAGTTTTATTCTCCTTTTTTTTTTTTCTGGGACATTATCTAAGTCTGCCTAATTATTTTTCTTAAGAATAAATCATTTATTACTTTGAATTGGTTGGTGTTTTTGTAGAACAAATTAACATATGCCAAGTCATACTGAATATAAATATTCATTTTCATACAAAATAATGAATATTTAAAGTGTCCAGAGGTTATGATTTAAGTTATGTCCCAGTAAGTTTATGAAAATCAGTGACTTCAGTTAGAGTTTTATTTAGGGAGTAAAAAAAAATTTTTACACTTTACCTCTCCTAACCTCAAGCTTTATATAAAGTCCCACAAGCCAACTGTATTTTCTCAAAAATTGAAACATTTATCTAGAAGACAGCTCATGTTTGACCTTTTGGTCTTTTGTTAAGAAGCATGAAAACCATTTATATTTTTGTAATTTCAGATAGCCATGTTATTCTTGCTCTTGTTCCTATAGACTTGTTGAGAAAGCTTCTATACCTGATCTTCAGAAATTTTATCAATGCATGTGAAACTTTTTTAAACAAATGGAAAATTCAGTTAATATTTTCAATAACCAAAATAAATTGTGAATGCATTTTTCATTTCAATTAAAAGTTATTTGAAAAACAGAACAGAACACAACAAGGACAAAAAGAACAGAAAAAAAAAGTTACCAGGGAAAAAGGGAGGAGCAAATTATTTTTTATGTGTCCTAAATTTATAATCATTGTTTTATTAGTGCAACAACCACCTCAGGAAAAAAGATTAGGCTTGCTTCCACATGTTTTGTGTCTGGTTTTGGATTTATTTTTTTAGTTTAATTATATTTTGGGAAATTGTACTAAAGCCTATTTTAACACTTGTGAGTGAATTAGACTGCATGCTTTGTATTTGTTATAATTGTTACAGTAAACATTATATTAACATATGCAGTCTTTCATAAAAATAAGAGGTTTTTTTCATATATCCTAAATCATTCTTTCCTATTTTTCAGCCACTAAATGTGACCTGTGCTTATAACTGACTATAAGTACCATGTTATTATCCTTACTGCTTTTTTACTACTTAACTTTTTATTTTTACCCTTTTTAAGAATCTGTTCCAAGTGGAGAAAACCAGAGTGTGACAGGAGGTGATGAAGAAGTAGTAGATGTTTACCAAGAGTTAAATGCAAGAGAAGAGCAGGATATTGAAATAATGATGGAAGGCTGTGAATGTGCAATCTCTAATGCTGAGGCCTTTGCAGAAAGGTTGTCCAGAGAGCTACAGGTGCTAGATGGGGTAAGACATTTTTATAATCTATGAGTGAGTGATGTATGGTGGATTGAGAAGACTGGGGATGTTCAAATTTTACTGCTTTAGCACTTAAGCCTTTATAATGTGATTATTGCCACCTTTCTCTGTAAGCACATTACCAGATGCCATGTCTTTCACTGTTCTTGTTCAAAAAACAGAAGCTTTCCTATTAGTGAGGCCAATGAAGGCAGTTGGCTGAAGTTCAGGATTTGGGGAGGGCCTTGCCATGAAGTGATGGAAGTAAAAGGTAGCCAAGCAGAAACCAGCCTGAGGGTTGCTTCCCTCCAGTCTCTGAAACACCACAGAACAGTTCAGTGCAAAAGAGTAGCATTTTTGTGGTTTGAAAAAAAAATAGGTACAAATTAGAAATAGGAAAACTAAGGGCACCTGGGTGGCTCAGTTAGTTAAGCATCATACTTCAACTCAGGTCATGATCTCACGGTTCAAGAGTTCAAGCCCCACATCAGACTCTGTGCTGACACCTGGGAACCTGCTTCAGATTCTGTGTCTCTGCCACCACTCACACTCTATCTGTCTGAAAAATAAACATAAAAAAAGAAATAGAAAAATTAGGTTGAAATAAATCATTCTATTTACCCAAAAGGACCAGAATAAGTATAGCGAAAATGAGAGAGTTAGGGAAAAAGGATGTTTGGCTCGTCTGCTGAAATGTTTTGGGATAGCTCTTTTTAATATGTATGCATGGTTTCTGAGTCAGTAAACTAAATGCACATCTTTAGAAAGTAAGGAGCTAACAGATATAGCTAAAAATAACACCACTAATGTGAGAAAATTCTAACACAAGACCATGTGGTACTTTTTGTTTTGTGTACACAAGTAAGCATTTAAGAAAAACACAGAGAATGAGGAATATTTCAAAGGCTTAAAGAATTTGGACATTTTATACATGAAAGGTACAGAATTTATGAGATTACACAAATAGTCCAAGTTTACAAGTTTATAACACTCACTGGAAGCAAAGCCTTGAAGAAAGTTCAAGATGTTAAAATGGAAACTGTCCTGGACAGGCTCAAGCCCCAGGTCTGCTATGTAAGATAAGAGATATATTCAATGGCTGTGTAGTCTAGTCTTATAGTTGGGTTGTACTTACAGTTGAGTTAATATGAATAGCATATAAAATAATATGTGTGGAACTACAGCATCAACTGTGGAATGAAATTCTTTTCATTCCTTGTCCAGGTTTTTTCCTCATACCATGTTAACCTGCCTTCTTAATGTGGCTTAGTGGTTTATGTTTTCTTTTCTAATTAATATTGCATATATGTTCCAAGTTATATTGCTTTCCAATTTTATTTTGGATTTGACAGCTTCCATATTTCAGGAAATTTAGAATCAATTAGTCAGAATCACTTAGAAAGCAATGATAAGGAGATGGTGATTTGTTACTGCTTTCCCTGGGGAAAAAAAAATACAGTAGTTGCAAATGAAAGAGAAAAGAAAGAAGACAATAGAAGGAGCTATCTATGAATATATAGTCTGGTCATGTGATCTTATGGTCATGGCTCTTCCACATATATAAATACTAATTGTACTACAATTATAAGTTAGTTCTGTGTATCCTTCAATGACTGGTATACCACTGTTACCCTCTTGGGTAAGGTGGAATTGGATGAAGTTTCAGAACTGGGAATATATCAACACTGATGATTCATTGTGGGGCAGAACCCTACTTATGCAATCTGTATAAAATACTGAGGAAATATAAAATACTGAGGCATGGTCCTTAACCTTGATATAGAGGCAAGTGTATCTTCTTGAAATACTGTGTAAAAGGTGGAACATAAACATAAAGCGATAAACTAAGATAAATGCATAGATGTATACCACTCTGTTACTCGTCTGTCAAAGGGATTTAGCAGTATTTCATCTCAACACTTCTTTCAGACATTCAAATAATATGAAGAGTTACTTTTGTTTTTCACTTTGTAGGCTAACATCCAATCAATCATGGCCTCTGAAAAGCAAGTGAACATCCTGATGAAGTTGCTGGATGAGGCTCTAAAGGAGGTAGATCAGATTGAATTGAAACTGAGCAGTTATGAGGAGATGCTCCAAAGCGTAAAAGAACAAATGGATCAGATCTCTGAAAGCAACCACCTAATTCATCTTAGTAACACTAATAATGTAAAACTCCTGTCTGAAATAGAGTTTCTTGTGGTAAGTATGTTTGTAGAATGCCACCACCAACAAAACAAAAAATCTAATGATATATAAAACCCATTTGTAGATTTTTTTCTCATTTCCTTATAAGAATCAGATTTAAAATAATTCCAAAGACCTTAGGATAGGATTGAGTAGCATCTTACCTATAAATTTCCCGAAATTACATGTGCAAATGGTACATTTATATATATTCCAGAACCACATGGACTTGGCCAAAGGTCATATAAAGGCCCTTCAGGAAGGAGACCTTGCTTCCTCCAGAGGCATTGAGGCCTGCACCAATGCTGCAGATGCCCTTCTACAGTGCATGAATGTAGCTCTTCGACCGGGTAATGTTCATTAAAGATGACAAAATGTAACCAAGAGTCTGAGACTAAGCCTATAACTTGGTATCAAGTTTTGACAAGAAATACATGGGGCAAGTGGTTTAGGGTGACTTTGGTATTAGCTCCTCAAACAAGCTTCACTTATTTTCCAAACATGTTTCTATTGGTATTAAGAACATTTTCATTTCAGTTCCTCTGATTGACTATCAATGACTCTAGTTAACACTGTGATTTTTCTTTAGTACTGTCCATAGAACCTAGCACGAGTAGATACTTGATTAGACCAGACAGCATGAGGTTTTGCTAAACCAGTAGCTCTAAAACTTCACTTTGCCTCAGAATCACGGAGAGGGCTTGTTAAAACACGTACTGCCAGGCCTCACCCCCAGATTCAGTAAGTCTCGGCCAAAGCCCTAGATTCCACATTTCTAACAGTTCCCTGATGATGCTTGGAGAACCACTGTGTTGTACTATTTTTTTCTTTTGCTTACCTGTCTTTTATATAACATACAAATAAACCAATAAAACTCTGGGTTCTTCAAAACTGATACACATATACTATTATAAATGTATTAATTGATGGGGCACCTGGAGCTCATTCGGTTGAGCGTCCCACTCTTTCATCTTGTGTTGTGATTCCAGGGTCATGAGATCGGGCCCCACATCGAACTCTGCACTGAGCATGGAGCCTACCTAAGATTCTCTCTCTTTCCCTCTGCCCCTCTCCCTAGCTCACACTTGCATGGTTTCTCTCTCTCTCTCTCTTTCTCTCTCTCAAAAAATTTTTTAAAAGAAAATTTTTAAAATATGTATTCATTGAAGATCAGAGAAATCTTTTTACCCATTAAATCAGTCAAGAATATTCTGATTTCAGGCCATGACATGCTCCTCGCAGTCAAACAGCAACAGCAGCGTTTCAGTGATTTGCGAGAGCATTTTGCCCGGAGACTGGCCAATCACCTCAACAATGTTTTTGTTCAACAGGTAATTTTATTTCATTATTAAAATTGGCATGTTTCTGTAGCTTTTTAATATATTACCTGAAATTTCACAAAAATGTAATGTGTTTAATTGGGATCACAGTATATCCCTTCTCACTTTTATTTGATCTTAAGATTTTTAAATAAAACTTTAAAACATTTGCTCTTAGAAGTACATTGGGGCTCAAATGCCTCCTTAAGTAGACAGTCTAGTTCCTTCAGCTGAAACTTTCTGACTCTAGAAATAAAATAAATAATATGCTTACTTGTTATGTGTACATTTAAATGTTCTTATTTATAAAAATAAGTTCAAACTTGTTATATGTTTACTGCTTGGCCTATTTTATTTTTCAGTATTTTTGAGGTGAGAACCAGGATTTGATTCAGTGCTTTAACTGTTTCATTGGCTCTATGTATTTATATATATGAGGAAAATGACTGTAGTTCATTTGCAAATTCCATATGATTTAATTTTAAATAAACTCTTTGTCTACACTTTTATATGACAAAAGAGGTTATAATTAAGGTTGTGGCAATAATATTAATATCAATAATATTAAGAGTACCTTAGAGGGATTTGAACACAAGGCATTTTAATCTGCCATAGTAGATTAGATTTCTTAGTTTTTCATCTCTTATTAGGATTATTAGGCCAAAAAAAAAAAAAAGAGAGAAATTTTCAAGAAATGCTGTCTGAAACATTGTGTTCTTATTTTGTTTTCACTTTGCAGTATTCTAAAACAATTGTATTTACTATATTTTATTTCTGGTTAGTTTACTCAGGCCCTCCTTCAACTCTATAACAGGTCCTACTTTCTTTCGGTGCCTGTGAGTACATCAAATTTGGCTCAAGCTTCTCTGATTATTTTTTTTTTTCCCTGTAAAATTTGCTCAACTTAACAGCAGCAGAATCTTTATAGATTATAACTTTACTGACTTAAGCTGCCTGTTAACCATAATTATAGCTGTTTTTTTTATGTCCCATAGCCAAAAGTTTCTTTTGGCCAAAAAGGCATTTAATCTTATTCTGCTTGCCTTTCTTCCTGTCATTCTTTCACTCATTCATTTATTTAGAAAACATTTACCGGGTGATTGGGATGCATACCCAGCATCTAGTTGGGACAGACGAGAAGCTGATCCTGTCCTCGAGTAGCTCACAGTCTAGGGAAGGGAGATACAGATATACTCAAGAAGGGTAAATGCCATCATAGCAGTAACATACGCAAACATAAAGGAAGACCTCTTAGCTCAGCATGTGAGGAAAACATTGGGGAAGACTTTCTTAATGTTTCACTTGACCTGAAAAGTATCAAGAAAAAAGTAAATTTAGAAGTCACACAGAAAATACTAATCTCATTTTTCTTACATTAGTATTTCAATAATATCTATTTCTGCACAATTCCGTAGACATTGTTGATAGTGATGTTATCCACATTTGTAGATGGTATTGGAAATACCAGAAGGTAAACAGTAGTCCTTTCTGCACCCTTAATTGTTTGTTGTAACATGCAGTTATTTATGATTTTGCCTCCTTGCCTTGTAAACTAATGGCTTCGTTTAATATGAATGCTTCCAGTTCTGAAAATCTAACATGTATTGTTATATGTGAGTGATGCATGTTGAAAAAAATAGAATGTTGCAACAACCTGGGATGTGCTGAAGAAAGTGGAGGAGGAGGATGTCCCAAGTACAGAAAAGAGGTTTTCTGTGTGTTGAATTCAGTGCATCATGTCACCTAGCAAAAGAGTTGGGAAATGGGATATCTCTGTTCCTAGTTGTAGAACAAACTAACTGGGAAAATTTGATTACCATATTATAGTACGTCTCTTTGTCAGTCACCAGATTTTTACTGTGTGCCTATTAAATCCTTGCTGAAGTCCACATGTAAGAATAAGAAATGGCTCCTAAACTTGAGATGTTTATAAGGAGGCATTAAGACTAATGTACTTAAAGCTCTATAGCAATGCATATATTAAATTGTTAATTATATGACTACGTATACATATATATGTATACATAATATATACGTGTATAAGTGCTAAAAAGGTTTAATCAAAAGTGAGGTTACTGAGAATTTAGATCATAAGATATGGCATCATGCATAAGACAAGAGTTGAACAGAGTCTGTGCAGTGAAGTTTTTGGCAGTGTATACATATTCAACATGTGTAACTTCTGTACAGAAGAATCCAATAATCTGTTGTTAACAAGGTAAAAGTAATTTAAGAGCATTGATTCTCAGTCTTTTTAAAATTCATACATCAGTAAAATTAAAAGAAATAAAATTTGGAGATTTACCAAGTCATCAACTTTTTATTTTACAAAGTTAATACTTTAAAAAAGAAATTGTGACACCCATTTTCACTATCTTTTTATCTTGGCACTAAAAAAAAGACTATAATTTCAGACTTCTAAAAGGAATACATTTCCCTTTATGAGAAACTCTCTTCCATCCTTTTGTTTCTTGGTGCTGTAGGCCAGTAAAAAGCATCTTCGCATCTGGGAATCACTGATCCAGAGGATTCTTAGCTGTAACGAGCTTTCGTATTAGTACTTCCACCTAGCTGTATTTTAATGAAACTTGAAATGTTTTTCACTTCGTACTATATATACATATAATAGAGTCATATTTTTAACAACCGACGATATTCTTTTGGCTCTTCTAGATCTTCTTACACACTCAGCTTCCATTGAAATGATAGACTCTTACTCATAATTTTTACATTTAATAAGGATTTGTGTATCTAAGAAGATATTCATCTAAAGAATTAGGTCAGTTACACTACTTAGGATTCTGATATTGAAAGCAGGCAATCAGATTAAAGCTAATGAAATTGAGGAAATAGTTGCATTAAATGTATTTCCTTTAAAAAATTGGATGTTTTTTTGAAATATTTGGCTTCAAGGGATAATGCTTTCTGCCCTTCTTTGTCTCCTTGGAGCTCCGCAGAGACCTCATAATTGTGTACATTGTCGTTTACAATAGGATGAGAAATGATTATGCACTGAACTAAAAGTACAACCAGGAAAGAGGCTCCTGGGAGGCACAGTCAGTTAAGCATCCATCTTTTGATCTCTGCTCACAGTTCGTGAGTTTGAACCCCACATTTGGTTCTGTGCTGATGGTGTGGAGCCTGCTTGGGATTCTATCTTTCTCTCTGCCCCTCTCCTGCTTGTGCTCTCTCTCCCTCTCTCTCTAAAAATAAATAAGTAAGCTTAAAAAAATTTACAAGTACAGCCAGAAAAAACTGAAGCTGTAGGGGTTTTGCTCTATGCTTAAGTTTCGGAATTTTTCTTTCAACATGTATTTCTAGAAATAACATATACTAAAATAAAGCCTGTAAAATATTCCACCAATATTCAATTCATTTCACAAAAATTGTTCCCTTAAGCATGTTTCTTCTCAATTTTCTAAACATAGGTTAATGATCTGTAATTAAAAACTTGGAAAGAATTATTATTTAAGGTCAGTTTTTGTGATATTCGAGCTTTGTTCAGATTTTCTTTTTTCTTTGAGAGAACAAAAATAAAAAGAAAGATTTCCCAAATCTTGAAAATTTATTCAACATTCATCTTGAGTGTATCATTTTTGTTTCAAAGTCAGTATAGTAAAGTGGTTAAGAGTAGGACAGTGGAGCCAAACTTCCTAGATTCAAAACCCCGACTCTGCTACCTCCTAGCAGGGTGACCCTGGGCAAGTTAATTAATCTCTTTGTGCCACAAATTCCAGTAATATATACACTAATGAAAATTCATAATGCACTAAGTTTTTAGAAAATATGTTTGTCTTTGGATAAAGCAAATGCCATATTATTTTCAAATTATGTTTATAATAGAATTTTGCTATTTTTAAATGAGGAGAAAAGTACTTTGCAAGGTTATTATGAACATTAGAGTGTGTGTGTGTGTGTGTGTGTGTGTAGAGAAAGAGACGGAGAGAGAGAGTGGGAGGGAGGGAGAGAGGGAACCTGGCATGGTGACAGGCATTCAATACATTGTTATTGTTTCTAATTCATTATTACTTAAAATAAGAAATTTAAACAATGTCTTTTTATTTTTAATGTATAAAGAATATTTGTTTGAAGTTTTATTTTTTATTTATTTATATATTTTAAGAAATAAATTACTGGTTTATTTGTATTGAAATATCCAAATGCTACACCACCAAAAGCATAGGGCAAAGCAGAGCCCCCCCACCTCTGATTCCTTTTTTTTTTTAAAGAATGAAATTGTGCACACAGAGTTCTAGAAGTGACAGTTACCTATATTCTTGATTGAACAGTTTAAAATTTTTATTTTCCTATTTTCTGTAGTTATTTTAGAACTGTTTTCTCTAAAATTAAATTTTCCGTTAGCACTAATCACATTTAATCTATCTTAATAGTAATAGTTTGAAGGTAATGATGTTCTTCATAGCAGAAGGGAAATTTTCAGGTGATGGTGATCTTAAAATGCTGTTTGCAAAAGAAAGCTTTGAATAGTAATATGTGAAAGAGCTTTGTAAACTGTAAAATGCTCTACAAACATTAGTAATTCTCTACTTTTAGGGGAGGGGAAGGTTTTTAAAAATATTTTTTAATGTTTATTTTTGAGAGAGAGACTGAGGGTGAGCGGAAATGGGCAGAGACAGAGGGAGACACAGATTTGGAAGCAGGCCCCAGGCTCTGAGCTGTCGGCACTGAGCCCGACATGGGGCTGGAACCCACGAACCACAAGATCATGACCTGAGCCAAAGTGGGACGCTTAACTGACTGAGCCATCCAGGCACCCCAGGGAGGAGAAGATTTTTAATTAAAGAACTATCCTGACTCTAAATTAGATAATATAATGTAACATGTAATGGCCTGAGTGAACAGTTTTACAAGAACATAAACAATGGTTTGGGGGCATTTTGATGGCTCGTTCAGTTAAGCCTCTGACTTGGTTTCAGCTCAGGACATGATCTCACGGTTTCGTGAATTCGAGCCCTGTGTCAGGCTCTGCACTGGCAGCAAGGAGCCTGCTTGGGATTCTCTTTCTCTCCCTCTCTCTGCCCCTCCCCAGCTTGTACTGTCTCGGTCTCTCTCAAAATAAATGAACTAAAAAAATATTATTTAATGTTTTTTATTTATTTCTGAGAGAGAGAGAGGCAGCATGAGCAGGGGAGGGTCAGAGAGAGAGGGAGACACAGAATCTGAAGCAGGCCCCAGGCTCTGAGCTAGCTGTCAGCACAGAGCCGGACGCGGGGCTCAAACCCACAAACTGTGAGATCATGATCTGAGCCGAAGTCAGATGCTTAACCAACTGAGCCACCCAGGTGCCCCTAAAAAAATATTTTTAAGCAAACAATTCTGAGTCTTGATTCACTAAGAAAAATCAATGAGAAAGATTATTTTGGATGATAAAAGATGTCTAACATTGTTATTAATAATTTTAAAAATAAACCTATGGCAACTGTGATGAGAGATTAAATATAGTCCAGTGATAATAACTGTATGTTTTATTTAACCTTATTAATTTTCTTCATATTTATTATTATGTCTCTACTTCACAGAAAACATGTAGGTAACCAGGCATTCCAAATATATAGAACAGATCCATTTTTCAACACTGTAGCTTAGTCCACAATGATTCTTTTGGAAAGTTTGATTGTTTTATATTCAGTCAGCCATTCAAAAAAGAACGTTCACACAGGTCCATGCTCCCTTATCCACAACTCTTGAGGTTAGCTGTCTTAGAATTTTTCAGGTTTTAGGAAAGTAAAATAGTACATATAGTGTATATTACATAACCACTCCAGGAGTGTCTGGAGCTGGGCTCTATGATTAGGCACACAGTAGTCCAACACCAAAAAATATGAATAATCATTCCAAACAGTATAAGTAGCCTCATGTCAGTTCAGGTCAATTTTTGCCATCAAAATAGATTTGGCACCAAATTTAAACTGCATTTTCTGAGCTTTTCGTATTTTAGAATTACAGAAAGGGATCATGGACCTATATACAATGTATACCTTGTGTGTAATGTCTATGATAGCTGTGAGCTTGTATTGTCTCACCCTTTCTGGTTCTTATTTTGAATTGGTCATCTAATTTTCTGATAACTTTTCTGCTGTCTCTTGTCCAATTTCCTAAGTAGATATCAATAAGATTGATTTAGAAATATGTAGGGCTGCCTGGGTGGCTCAGTTGGTTAAGTGTCCAGCTTCAGCTCAGGTCATGATCTCACAGTTCATGAGTTCAAGCTGGTGTCAGGCTCTGTGCTGAAAGTTCAGAGCCAGGAGCCTGCTTTGGATTCTCTCTCCCTCTGTCTGCCCTTCACCCATTCAGGTTCTGTCTCTGTCTCTCTCTCTCTCAAAAATAAATACATATTTAAAAAGTTTTTAAAGAAACATATTGATTGCTGTATATAGTTTTATATGTCATCTCTATATAATGAGTCCTTGTATTTATTTCCATTTTAAGTTGGGGATATAATCTCACAAAAAGAAAATTATCCAACAGACTGATTTGAAAGCTTTAATGAAGAAGGAACTCAGATAATGATATTTTATTACTTAATGTGTCTTATACTCCTATCTTTCTTACTCTAAAGGTACTTCTCAGTTACTAGAGAAATCTTTGTTTCCCTAATCCAGAAATTTTTTCTAGATACTGTGTATTTGAAAGAAATTGTTTTAAAAAGTCCATATGCACTAAGTTCTTATTTTATGTATATAGTAAAGCAAATAAATTAGATGGAAGAAACCTCTTTTAAAAGAATTTAAATTCAACCAATTTATGTCACCTAGTCTAATACACACATAATTAGGTTTAGGTAACTTTACTAGGAAATGAGTTAACCAACCCCAAAACTCAATCACTGTGTCATTTTCATAGAATGCTAACAAATAACTTCTGACAAAGCATATTAGATTAAGTCAGAATGATGTTGAAGAAATTCCGTCTTTATTTTCCCTTTCCTTGGAACTAATATTTTCAAGGGGAATCAACTCCTTTAATCTTTCAACTCCCCCATCTCTTAGACCCTGACTTTGAGTTTCATGACAAATATTGATCCAGTAGCAGAGAAAGAGAGCTAGAGTGTTTCAAAAAAGGGCTGGGAAGATTTTTATTGTTTGTTTTGTTTTTGTTTTTGTTTTTGTATTTTAGATACCAGTAACTAGTCAGCATTTGCAATTTTTGAGTCTGATTAAAATGATTTTGTTAGATATGTTTTTTAAAAGAAAATGGAAGTGAGACTCACATGACTAAGGTTCCAGTTCTTGTTTCCTTCCATTGTGACCTGAGCAAATCACTTAACTCTTTAAGTTTCAATTTCCTCTTCTAGAAAATAAGGCTGTTGGATCAGATGATCTTCCAGGTCTGTATTTTTAAAAAGAAAAGTCAGGATGTATCACCTAAGACTGTTTGATAACCTACTAATTTATTTATATAAAAGGCTTGTCAAGGTCTTAAAATAAAATCATGGTGTACTTATTTATTTAATAAACTACTAGAACAATTAAGATTACACTATTATTAAGGATTATCCAGGAAACCCCATGATATCATCATCTGTGGTACTTCCTAGTTCCAAAATTCTATACTCTATATGTTTTAACCATGGTTTTAAATATTGTAGGCTCTAATAGAAATACCATAGATGTTGACAATTTGTTTTGAATGACTTCCCTATTTGATGTGTTTCTCAATACAGTTGTATTGTGAAGTTTATTTGCTTAGTAAATTGTAAAATGATATGGCATGAGAGAGAAGAGCTTGATTAAAACATTCATTGTCAATTCCTTTAGAAGATGACATGTGTAGTTGATTTATCAGAGTGCCATTCTTGCATGTTTATGACTATTTATGGTGATAGTGTTCGGTAAGCTTACACGGGATGATAAAAGAAGACAAGTAAGTAGTTGGTTTTTATCTTTTTTCTATCTTCCTTTGCTTTTCTTTGGCTACATTTGGTCATTTTTTAGAATTTTCAATGACCTGTTTCTTTGTAATGTCAATATATTTATTTACTTATTTACTCATTCTAGGGTCACGATCAGAGTTCAACTCTTGCTCAGCACTCTGCTGAACTGGCTTTACCCAATCATCATCCATTTCATAGAGACTTGCTTCGATATGCCAAGTTGATGGAGTGGCTAAAGAGTACAGATTATGGAAAATATGAGGGACTAACAAAGGTATGAATTTGATATCAATTACTCCCTGAGTATGGAGCATAATCTTCTGGAATCAAGAGATCATGTATTCAGTTCCCCATGTGACATTTGAAGTATTGTAGTACATTCTTCGGGAAGCAGAAAATAATTGAATTTCTGAGTGCTCATTTAACCAGGCAGGACATTTATTTCATTTACTTGGGTAAAGAAGAGCTCAGTTTCAAACTCCAATTTAATATAGTAGTAGACGGTACTGTGGCCTTAAATATCATTCAGTTTAGTTAAATGCAATAATTATTCCCTGAGTTTCTTTATATGCAATATAAAAACTAGAGAATATGAAGATGTCTAAGTGTGGCATTGCTCTCTAAGAATTGATAATGTGGTTGATAAAGCAAGTGCAGATTGCCTGTTTATGAAGCAAGCATATCACTATTCCAGACACACACGGCCTAACAAACAAGCCCTACTTGTAAAGAACCTTATATCTGACCGGGAAGAGCAATTATACTTAAGACAAACAGCAAAAAATTAAGTGCCGAACTGAAAATGAGTTTAGAGAAGAGAAACCCATATCTTAAAGCCATGAGCTATGAGGAAAACTTCATAGCAGGAATTGGATTTGAACTGAGTTTTTAAATAGTGAGTGGATTAGATAAACCAGAAAAAAGGGGAAGGGCTTTCCAGGGAAGAGGAGCAAGACATGCAGACAAAGGTGGGAGAGTAGGCCCTTTTCAGAACAAGGAGGATGCAAGGCCATCTGAAGTAGAAATGTCATATTCTGGGGCAGCGAGAAATTATGTTGAAAAAGATGAGCCATGAGACCTAATAGCATTCCTCATACATGGGAAAAGACTAGGTGAGGCAAATTCATTAAGAACCTAATGTAATAATTCAGATGAAGTGAAATCTGAATCAGGAAGATAGTAGGAGAAGTAGAGAATATAAGCCAAAAGGAAGACTCCAAAGATGGAAGAGACAGGATGATGCCAAACTTTCTAGGTTTGGAGACTAAAAGAACAGTACTACAAACATCAGCAGTTGGAGAAGATGAGTCATTCATTCATATATGAATTGAACACCTGCTTTTTGCTAAGTGCTAGAGACACAACACTGAAAGAACAAGGCAAATTTTTGCCTTCTCATACCACATGTTTCAGTGAAGAAAGACCAAAAAAAAGTCAATTGTGTGTTAGAAGATATTGTTGAGTGTTCTGGAGAAAATAAAGCAGGGAATTCCAGGACTGGGGGAAGACTGTAGTTTCAAATAAGGCATCGAGAAGGTGACATTTGAGCATAGATCTTAAAAATAAGCAAAGGTGAATGGCACCTGGGTGGCTCTGTCGATTAAGTGTCCTACTCTTGATGTCAGCCCAGGTCTTAATCTTGGGTTCATGAGTTCAAGCCCTGCATTGGGCTCCACGCTAGGCATGGAGTCTACTTAAAAAAAAAAAAACAAGGTTGAGGGGAGCCCAGTGCCTGGCTGGCTCAGTCAGTAGAGCATATACAACTCTTGATCTCAAGATTGTTCAGGCCCAGTGTTGGGTATAGAGATTATTTTTTAAATCTTTAAAAAAAAAAATTAGCAGGGATGAATAGTAGGAGTTTCTTGGGGAAGGCTTCCCAAGCACAGTACGGGTGTCCTATGGTAAGAGCATGCCTAAGGTACTGGAGGAGCAATAAGGAAGCCAGTATAGTTGGAGCACAAAGGGCCAGAGACAGGACCTTAGAAGAAGATTGGCGAGAGGTAAAGTGGGGTGGGGCGGGACAGATAGGTAAGGGACTGTGTGCATTGGTAAGGATTTGGCTTTTATTATGCGGGAGGTGGGGGAGGGTGTTTGGGTGGGCTTTGAGCAGTAGAAACACATGATCTGATTTAGCTTTAATAAATGGCTATTGTGGCAAGAAGCCCTGGATACAATACTTTTCTGGCATTTCTGCAGTGACCTTTAGTATTGAAATTGACCATATCACTTAGGGAGCTAAAAAATTGCTACCTAATTCAAATATATAAATAGCTATATTTATATATCAGGTAAAATAGCAGTTTACCTAAAAGTCTAAAAATACCTTGAAAAACAAGTAAAATCCTTTATGTGTTTTTATGAATTTGGAGTTCAAAAATTAATAAATTTAAGTAAGGTATAAGCTATTTTAATAGTAATAATTTATGTGGACAATATGACCTTAAAAGATGTTCTTGTGTTGGAAAGAATGATGTGTTTTGTTTCTTGGAATAAAAACAAAAATACTGAGATTGTTAATATAAAGGCTTTCCCCTCAACCCATGTGTTTAGGACCAAAAATTTCCTAACAGAATTTAGCTAGCAAAATTATCTTATTTTTTTGCTAATTTTGCTTGCAAAAAGTTTTCCTAGTTTTATTCAAAAAGTGGTGCTTTCTTTTAGAGTGTTTTATAATGATTGTTTTCTCTTAGGAGATTAATATTTATACATGAACCCATTTTATCTTCATACTTACTGAAATAATTATTACAACTCATCTAGTCTTGGGCTCATGCTTCATGAGAATGCAGTGTTTGAGGTAGAAATTTATGAGAACTATGATGATAAGAAAAAAGCAGTTTGTATAGTCCTACCAGTGTATCAATATGAACACATTTGGCAATAGGACATTCTTGTAAATCAGTCTCTACATATTTTCTCTTCAAAGTGCCTTTGCTCATGTAAAGTAAGATCTGGCTCCCCCTACTTCTAAACTGAGATCATAAGGGAGCATAAACCTTGGTAAAGTAAATAACATTTTTAAACTGTAATTTAAAAAATGCTTTTCAAAGAGAACGTGAATATCCTAAGGTATGTAATGTACATCTTATCTGGCTAGCTATTTTAGGTAAGATTATTTTTGTTCCTCAGACCTTGTCTTTTAAGTGTTCTGCAACTCTATTGTTGTGTTGTATTTTGTTTTGTTTTCATTCAACAGAATTCTGATTTGGAGATATCTTAAGGAAAAGTATTTACAGTACTGGAATTCTTTGCCTTTTGAAGTTTTAAGAGGATTAATATTTTGAATAATTAAACATTATTATATCTCCTTAAGAGTTTTGTGCCAACAAGTGCTTTGTCCCCTAGTGAATATTCAAATAAGTAATCAATAAGCTTTTTGCCTAATTGTGTTCTCAGTATTATTGCCCTATCTTTATATATAATGCAGTATTCATGAATGTAATTTAAGTGAAGAAACAAGACAATAGCCAACCTAGCAATGATTTATAGAATCATTCTCTCCTCACAGTAATTTTTGATCGACAATATTAATGAGCTTTTTTAAATGAAATTGACTTATTTCCCAGGAATGTTACTTGCTGCTGTGGTTTGAACTTTTGACAGACTGTATTTTATCTTATTATCTAATTTGATTGCCGAAGTGTTATCAAAAACAGGATTTTATTAAAAAGGAAGAAGGAAAAGAGGAATGAAAGAAGAAAGGAAAGAAGGAAGGAAACAGACAAACCAGTGCTTCTTTAATAAGAAATAATAATTAGGGGAGCCTGGGTGGCTTAGTCGGTTAAGCGTCCGACTTTCGCTTAGGTCATGATCTCGCGGTTCGTGGGTTCGAGCCCCGCATCGGGCTCTGTGCTGACTGCCGGCTCAGAGCCTGGAGCCTGTTACAGTCTGTGACTCCCTCTCTCTCTGACCCTCCCCTGCTCACGCTGTCTCTCTCTCTCTCTCCTAGAAATAAATAAAACATTAAAAAAATTTTTTTTAATTAAAAAAAAAAAGAAATAATAATTAAATCCAGATACCATGCACTTGGTTGGGTATCCACAGCTTACACTTTTTGGCAGGAACAAGAAAAGCCTGTTTCACATTCTTTAAGGGATAAGAATCACTAGGCACTGCCCCAGCTCTACTTATAGCTGAATCTAAGGAAAGCCCTGATTTTTGATATACATAATTAGAGCTTATAGACAATAGCTCAACTGCCCAGATTCCTTCCTTCCCAGGAGTCTGACCCCTATTTGTGGTTTGGGTTATTCATGTGGAACAATTAATAATAGAGATGGTCCATCCATGTTTGGGTATGAAGTGAGCTCTGCTCTCCTAATAATCTCCTGAGGTTCACAGTCAGCCTTGAAGATTCTCAGACATATTCTTTCAACTTCAGTTCTACATTTGTGCAGTTTACCTTTTGTTGTAAAGAAAAAGTAAAATATAGAGACCTCTGTAAGGCTACCGTCAGCACAACATAAAGTTGAAGACACTGCCTGAGACAACAGTACTTAAACTCATGACAGTTACATTTAAGGTGCTGTAATCAAGGTGCTAACAGGCACCTCATGAGAGACTTCTTTCAGAATTTGGTAGATGAATGAACTGATGGTCACACCTGTCTGTGGCCTTTCCCACCAATGAGTTCTGTTACATACTGGAGAAAAAAGGTATCCAGTCATAGAGTTGCATTGGAAAAGGGGGTGATCTTCAGTAGTCTGCTCATGTCACTGCTTTCTAGATACCAGAGGAGCTGTTTTGAAATTGCTTAAATTGCTTGGGTAGTAATGTGTACTTTAAACAATCTGGGTATTGGAATGCAGTCTGTTATGTTATTTGAGTAGAAACCACTGATGAAGATTTTACAAATTGTGTGAAGCTAATTTCCCATTTGTCAACTATTTACTGATTTGCAATGATCAAGATTTTTATGGTAATTTAAAATTGAAAAAATGAGACACTGAAAAAGTGTGACTGCCCAATGAAATAGGAATTAATTTTAGGGTATATTTTAATTTACATTTAAATTTTTATTTATTTTTTTAAACTTTATTAATTTATTTGAAAGAGAGGAAGAGCAAGAGTGGAGGAGAGGGAAAGAGAGAATCCCAAGCAGACTCCATGCTCAACAGGGCAGAGCCAATGCGGGACTCTATCCCATGATGCTGAGATCATGACCTGAAATCAAGAGTTGGACACTTAACTGACAGATCCCCCAGGCGCCCTAGCTTACATTTGTTTTTAAATTTATGCAAAGATCATGGGAAGGACTTGCCAATTTGACTATTGCAGAGACTATATGAGAAATATATGCGGCCTACAAATAGAAAAAGCAGGATCTGTATATTGTGTTTCACCCAAATACTATTTTGTAAGGATAATATAAGCTTATAATACTTTATAAGCAATGTAAACCTGCTCTAAAACTGAATGTTTTAATTTGAAAAAATAAAGGAAGCTGAAACTTAGATTCCCTGATAAATTTAAAGGAATAGCCAAGTATAGCTTTTCTGCAATGGATTTATTTAAATTTAGTCAAACTGTATATGTATTTAATTTAAGACTTGGAAAAATATATGGTCTCCTCCCACTGTTGAAGAATCCTTCTTGAAAGCATAAAATATTTCTATGTCATAATCAGATATGATGAAGAAATGAGTTTGAATGTTTATTAGATGTTTCTGTTTGAGCTAGAATAAATCAAATTTGTGAAAAAAATTGTGATAACTATAAGATGTGCTAATTAGAATTAAATTGTTATTGAAACCTATTTGATGTGCCTAAATACCTTAAGCTTATTGAAAGATTATTGAAAATAGCCTATTTTGGTATACCTTAATACCCTAAGTTGACAGAGTACACTGAAACCGAATGCATTCCTTTTTGCCATTGACACTACCTGTTAGTGTGATTGTTTTTAAAAGCAATATAGCAGTATAGAAGAACAGTTATAAAGCTTCCTATATACTTTGGTCCTGTATTTCCACCCTTAGGAAATTATTCCAAGGAAACAATTTATTAAAGATGAAAAGCTTGTTGTAACATTGTCTATCATAGCAAAATACAGCAAATCCCCTGTGTTAGGGGGTTGGTTTGCTGAATTGCAGTACATCAACAAAGCATAATAACTGTACAGTCATTAAAGTGTGCAATTGGACAAACATGATTGCTCCGACCCAAATATCCTGTACAGTATGATTGCAACTATATTTAAAATCAGTGTAAGATAATATGTAAAAATGAAAACATAAGTGTGATTATGTTCAACTTCCTATTTTTGTAAATTGTTTTGATGCCTGTTCAGTTTTTTTTAAGACAGAAAACAGCCGACTTTTTATATCCTATGAAATCCATCAGAATTTTAGACCATAAAATTTAAAGCAAGCAGGAAGCAATTGTTACATTGTCATATAACAATATATAATAAAAAGTACCTGTTACTTTTATTTTAAGAATTACATGGATTATTTATCACGACTGTATGAGAGAGAAATTAAAGATTTCTTTGAAGTTGCAAAGATCAAGATGACCGGCACGACTAAAGAAAGCAAGAAGTTTGGTAAGCTAAAATGGTTTTATTTATGACAAATAATTCTTAAGACTTTTTGAGCATAGTGAAAGAAGATACAGTAGAATTGACAAAAAAGTAAGTCTAATGTGTTGGTTTGATTTACAGATATTCCACAGAACAAATATTTATATATGTAAATATGGTTTTTACTAGAATTCTGTAGTATGTTAATTTGACAGCAATTGTGTATTCATGCCTTAAATGAAAGCATCTATTCATAGATCAAGCAGTTGGCCGGAAAATGAAGTGCGATCTGGTAGAGAAAGTAGGAGGCTAAGAGACACACGTTGAGAGTTCAGTTTCTGACTTCCTTCCTAAAAGACGTTTTGTGATAGTTGGGGGCAAATCATTGATCTCTCAAGTCATTGCTCTCTACAGGGAAATTAAAGTGATTCCTGGCTTCTTACTTCTCAGTGGCTATTTTGAATCAAAAAGAAAGTTTGTGTTTTTCCTCCATCAAGGGGCTATAAAACTGTCACCCAAATTTCTCCTGTGGTTATACCTTCTTTTTCCAAAGGGATATTTTTCAAGCATGTTATTTTTTGTTGCTTCTAAATATGTTAAGTGGACAGAAACATGATTTGAAAGGATAACCAGTGAAAGTATTAAGTTGCAAGGAAGGTGATTTGCTGAGGCCACATTCTGCTCTTGCATGTACCCATCTCTGGAGTTCCTTTTGGATGGAGTTCTGTGCTTATTCAAGTCAAAACCTGGCCTTAAATGGCTACACTGTGTACTCAGTGTGTCTGCATAGTTCCCCTTTAGAATAATGAGTTTAGCATTTGCTTGTTGAAAGGAGCCTATGCCCTAAGCAACTTCTGGTAAACAGGAAACAGGATTGAAATTGATAGCACATCTTTCCATTCTTTTCTTCAGGACAGAGAAGACCTTTGTCTTTAGTGGGTAATTTCAAGTAATTCATTGTTGTTTTTGTTTTTAACACTAGTATATTGATTATACTAGTCCAGAATTTTGAAATGTTTTGAATCTGTGTACAAATATGTTATACTTAGGTATATACTGATGAGAATCTTGGGACAATAGGCTTTTGGAAACGGAAATGCTAACTCATCCTAAAGGTTAATTGTTTTTAAACAGCAATGTGTTTATATCCTTGTTAATGTTTCACTGTGGATATGTTATGCTTTTTTTTTTAGTAAGCAACATATTAATTCAGTTACATGTTTAATGTTTCCATTTAGTATATTTGTCACCACTTGTTAGTGAACCATTTTATTTTGAGAGAACTCTTCTACAGTTATATGAAAACTGGAGGCAAAAGGGAAATCTTTCTAAAATTATCTCTTTAAGAGGTCATTAATCTCAGTATTATAAGTTTATCAAGGCTAAGATTCACACTGAAATAAATGACATAATAAAAATATAACTTAAAGTACAATAGTATTTTAATGGTATCATTGCCTTAACCTGAAAATTAATTTTTTTCTTTTTTTCCCTCTTAAGAGAGAGGGAATAATTTAAAATATTTTTAAATTAGAAGTTTAAAAGGCACTTTTATCATTTTAAAACAGCATTAAAATTATGCCTTGTTATGTATCAAATTATAATGAAAGTAATTTGTGATGGTTGATGGCACCAGAAAATTACAGTTTCAGTGATTTTGATATCATTAGCTACAAGAGAAGGTAAACTAAATAATAAACAATTCAGAGGACAGGTTAAATAGAGATAACTTAAGAAATTCTAAATAAGATAGAATGAAATTTTTTAAAGTACCTTTTCAATGATTCACATTATGTCTAAATCAACTTTTAATAGTAATTATAATTAAAATAGATACCTGTAGTTTGGGAAAGATAACTTGTACATGAATCAAAAGTCATTATAAATAAAGTTTAAATCTTTTTTGTTTTTCACTTGTTCTGAAAATGCTGGGTCATAGAGCTAATAAGAATAGAAAGTCAGATTGAACATACTTTATGAAAGGAAAGGTATAGTCAATATAGTCATAAAGATTCAGGGAAATACTCTTTGAACCATTCTTGACTCAACTTTAATATCACTTTAGTTCAAATAATTCAGAATAATGTTAAAATGCCAGTAAATATATTTTCTTTGTGATAGGTTTTTTTTTTTTAATGTTTTATTTATTTTTGAGTGAGAGAGGAAGAGACAGTAAGAGCAGGGGAGGGTCAGAGGGAGAGAGAGACAGAGACACAGAATCCGAAGACAGGCCTCAGGCTCTGAGCTAGCTGTCAGCACAGAGCCTGATGTGGGGCTCGAACCCATGAACCGTGAGATCATGACCTGAGCCGAAGATGGACACTTAACCTATTGAGCCACCCAGGCGCCACTGTGATAGGTTTTTATGTAGGTCATTGCCTTTTTTGATTAATAGGTTTACTTTAATAAACTCAGAGGCATGAAATTTTCCCCCCCAAGATTGGGAGTTTTCCCCCTTCTTGTTCTACAAATGTACTTAATGCAATGGCAGGCAAAGAAAATTTTGTAACTATTTTTAAAATTATGAGCTTTTTCTTTCTATAGCTAAGATAACACACACATATTATTTTAGTCCGTTGACATATGCATTTATATAATTACTGCCTCCCTTGTATTTAATACTCCAAAATCTCAGAAGTGGTATGTCAAAATTTTTTTTCATTGTATGTTTCTGCACTAAACATAAATCTTGTTGATTCCTAAAGGAGTCTTGAACACAAGACTGAATTCAGTGCTGGCTAGAAAATAATAAATATTAATTTCCTATTATATAATAAGCACTGCTAGTTACTGAGAATGCAGCAATAAGCAAAGACCATACTTTCATGGAGTTTACAGTCCAGTGGGGATTATTTCAAGATATTTAAAGGGTTACTTGAATATTATTGCTTTTTGCTGATAATGTAGGCTTTTATGAACCCCAAATTATAATTAGGTGACCTTACTAGTAACTATATACATTATTGGCTACCAGAAAACAAAAACAAAGAACAAAAAAAAACCCCATGTGTCTGAAGTGCCAAGCTTTGCTCTGAAACTGGTGAACTTAGTATAGTGACACCTTAAGGTCCCAGAAGGTACTGTTGAGACTGACCAGCTAGTAGCTCCAGCAGAATCCCTGCTTGCCACTTTAATGTCCAGCCTTGCTATTTCATACTCCTTTGAGCATCATATAGTTGGGGCTGGAGAGAGCTATATATCCCTGCTATGACAAGGTAGTAGCTTGTACTTGGGCTTTTGCCTTGAAGTTTGGCAGGGATAGTGACAGTTGACTATCTGTTTTTAAAATATTTCTAGGTTACAGTTATATTCTTTTAATTTTCTCTTTCATTCTATAATTTCTTTCTTTGCCTTTCACATTAACTTCAGATTTGAGTTTAGAGTGTTTCACAAGATGATCTCTCCAGCTGATCTAATAAATATTATATAGAGAGAAGTTTTAGAATAAAAGAAATGCCAAATGACCCTAAAAAAGCTCAAATTCCTATATTAAACCTGTTCCTTTGGCTTTACCCTTTCATCCTCCCATCTCCTGATAATTAGTATTTTATATATATACACTTTTCATCTTAGGTGTTTACAAAGCCAGCTACTAAGTAGTTCAGGTTTATATTTTCAAATTATTTTAAAGCCCCACTTATGTAATATTTTTATCAGATGTACTATAACATTATTTAGTACTGTGGAGACTCAGGAGTTCTCAAGGAGCAAGGTATGCACTAATGTCTAAGTCTGCAACTTCATTCTAATAAATTTCCACTGTATTGAACTTTTACCTGACCATCTGATCTCACTCATATGTGGAATTTAAGAAACAAACAAGCAAAGGAAATAGACAAACCAAGAAAGAGACTCTTAATTATAGAGAACAAACTGATGAGTTACCAGAGGGGAAGAGATGGGGGATGGGTGAAATAAGGGGTGGGGATTAAAGAGTATACTTACTATGATGAAGTAAAATAAAATGATTTTTACAAAATTAAAATAACACTTTTATTTGAACTGTGTGGGGTTTTTTTTCAGAAACCAAAACTTACAAATGTAGTCTTTTAAATTTAAATATACTAGCTGCATAAACTTAAAAAAAATGATTTAAAAGTGTTGGGTGGGGGGCTGACAAATATAGATTTTTTTACCCGAATATTTGAGTAAAAACAATACATTAGACTAGTAAAGTTTTTTTCTCTCAGAATTTGTCAACCAGTAGCTGACCCAACTAAACATATGTTGCACCTCTTGTTACCTGATGCTCATGGTTCTTTGCATGTGTCTTTTAAACTAGAGCTTTAACTTCCTCTTGTGCATGGTTTGTGCAAATTGCAGTTTATTAACTTGTCTTTGTCTTTGATGCTTGCAACCTAATCCATCACAGCTACACTGCCTCGAAAAGAAAGTGCTGTCAAACAGGAAACAGAGAGTGAGTATGCTTAGTGTATTAGTAGGTATTCTCAATGCATGTTTGTTTAATGTCTAGAAATTAGTTTTGTCTTGAAAAAAGTGACACCAAAAATATTAATTGCTCTGAGTTGCCAGGTATTGATTGGTGAAAGAAAACCGACATGATAATAGTGGTATGGCTACATTCAAGAAATGTAGTTAAAAATATATGGTGGGTCGTCAGGAATTTGTGAAAGCCTTAACCATTAAACTTCTGTTTTCAGGCTGTGTTTAAAAACTATAAAAATTCTAACAGATATGGTCAGATTTTGCATAATGAAACTGAAGTTTACATCTTTAATTGTCCTTATGGTATCTTTATCTGTCCTTTCTGACCATCAGCAAATCATACAGGTTAACTGAGAAATATTTTAGAAGATTAAGAAAAACTATTTATATTCAATTTTGAATAAAAATATTCCATTTTCTTGTAAAAATGGAAGCCTTTAATTCCTCGATGTGTATAGAATGTTGCTCAGCCACATTGTTCTCATTTTTCCTCATGGTTATGATGGATACCTATGTTTATAGCTAAACAAAGATGTCCCATATTATGCAGTTCATGGTGTATATATTATATTTTAGTTGTGTTTTAAATATAACAAGTTTCCAGGGTGGTTTTTATTTTCTCTTCATTTTGTTTATTTAAAGAACTATAGTTAATCAGTTCTCTTATTATAAAGGCGGAGTTTCTGGATTCAGGAATGTGTAACATTGAATCATATGTAACTGACTCTTTATAGGGCAAGAATGATGGAGTATTGGCAGTTTGTATGGTTCAACCCAATATTTTCATTTTTAATGTGGAAGCAAGTAATATTGGGAAATGGCCATTTTCTTCAGAAATAAAAATGTCATGTTAGCTAGTACACCAAGGAGTCATTGACCTTCATCTGTATTCATGTCTTTTGAGTGGGAAGGAGATCTTTATCTAGTTTAACCTAGAAATATCAGACAATTTTGGTGAGACTGGGTAGGGTATATAGATCATGTGATCTTTAAAATGCCTTCCAGTCCTATTCTGTGGATCTATGTAGTTTTGCTGCTCTTTACAGTATGCTCAGGGCTAAGACAAACATTGACGAAGGAGCAGGACACTGTACAGCACGTCCCATGTGGTGGACTTGAGCGGTAACTAATATGAGCACTGGAAGACAGAGGCAGTGGAGGACAGCCCTGGTTTACGCTATGGGTCTTTTATTCATGAAGGTCACAACTTTCAAAGTTTTATTATTTCTTAGGTCTTCATGGAAGTTCTGGGAAATTAACTGGATCCACTTCTAGTCTAAATAAACTCAGTGTTCAGAGTTCAGGGAATCGTAGATCTCAGTCATCTTCTTTGTTGGATATGGGAAACATGTCTGCCTCTGATCTCGACGTTGCTGACAGGACCAAATTTGATAAGGTAAAATAAAATAACAAGTACTTCTTTAACATTAGTTTTCTAACAGCAGTTTGTAAGTGTGTTCAAAAATTTGGGCTATTGTCTCTCTTAATTAACTATATCTTACTTTCCAATTCTGAATCTGAAAAAAATGCTAGTCAAATGACAACTGAAACTTGTATTATCAATTCATTGACATAATAGCTTAATTAAAATTTATTATAAATCATTAAATGCTTGCATCTCTATCTAAGTTCTTTGAGCCAACTACAAAGTAAAGAAGAAATAATAGCTTTTATGAAGCTAAACTATTCCCAGCAGTGCATTAAGTTTAAAAAGTTTATCTCTGTTCCTCTTTCCAGATGTCAAGTGAATGATTGTTGTGAGTTTTATTTTAGGTATGTCTGGCCCTGTTATGCCGTGGTACTTCTGCTTCATCCTATCAATCCTGGAATAGTTTCTTTTGGAGTTCTATTTAGATTGTTATAGATAAAGCACCTATGGCGCCTGCAGAAAAGTGCATTAAATGTGGGAGATTTTTTTAAGCATTTGGTGCAGTTCATTTTTGTTTTCCTCAGATCTTTGAACAGGTACTAAGTGAACTAGAACCCTTGTGTCTGGCAGAACAGGACTTCATAAGTAAATTTTTCAAACTACAGCAACATCAGAGTATGCCTGGAACTATGGTATGGCTCATGTTTATTTATTGGTTAATATATATGATCTGTAGCCTAAGTAGCCTCATTAATTTATTGTCACAATTTCAATATCAGAACAGATAAAGAAAAAATTTATGATGTAAGGATGTTTCCAATAATTTTTATCACATCACAAGATAACAAAAACAGTGATAGTTAGACTTCGAGCACCTAATTTAATATTCCAGACTGTCTTAGGCCTATATATCCTTCAAATTAGTGAAGGGGAAAATGTCTGAATATACTTTGTAAAAAACATTATTCAAAAAGAAATTTTAGCATTTTAGTAGTCACCAAGAAAAAATATAATTAAAAAAAAATGATATTTGAGTATATATACCGTGGTCTAGCAGAAAAAAAAAAAAAAAGATGAAGAAAGAAGCCTCAAATCTGAATCTTATGTCTTTGTTACTAACTAGCATTAAGACCTTAAACCGATTATTAAATCCCCAGTTTTCCTCATCTGTATAAGAATATAATAATGCCTGTTCAGCATGCTTCTCAGGTAGCATAAATGTAAGAAAATAAAATGAGAGACTGCTGCAATATTTTGAAAAACTTAAAAGCACAGTGCAAATAATTTTTTTTTTAAGTAGGCTCCATGCCTAGCGTGAAGCCCAGCACGAGGCTTGAACTCATGACCCTGAGATCTAGAGTCGGATCCTTAACTGACTGAGCCACCCAAGTGCCCCAAATAAAGTGATTTTTTTTTTAATTTATTTATTTTGAGAGAGACAGAAACAGCGCGAGTTGGGGAGGGGTAGAGAGAGAGAGAGGAGAGAGAACCCCAAGCAAGCTGTACACCATCAGCGTGGAGTTCAACGCGGGGCTCGAACCCACAAACTATGAGATTGTGACCTGAGTTGAAATCAACAGTCAGATATTGGGGTGCCTGGCTGGCTTAGTTGCTTAAGCATCCAACTTCAGCTCAGGTCATGATCTTGCTGTTTTTAAGTTCGAGTCCCTTGTTGGGCTTTGTACTGACAGCTCAGAGCCTGGAGCCTGCTTCAGATTCTGTGTCTTCCTTTCTCTCTCCTCCTCCCCCACTCATGCTGTCTCTTTCTGTCTCTCAAAAATAAATAAACATTTAAAAAAAAAAAAAGTCAGATGCTTAACAAACTTAGCCATGCAGTCACGCAATGAAATGATTTTTAAGATCACCGTAAAAAACAGAACCAACATATAAAAAGCAATCATAAAATTAATGTTGTTGTAGATAATGGTGGTAGTAAATTTCCTTATTTGTTAGCCTCTGTAAGAATTTTTGATAGCATTTTTTAAATGCCAGAGTTTTGTTTGAATGATTGATGAGATTTCTTTAATTTTTAAAATTCTGTCTTAAAAGTTTTTTGTTTTTTTTTGAGCTGCCCCCCCATTCCCACACCCCCTCTGAGCCTCCTGCCCCTCCTCCGTCCCTGCTCTCCCCTCCTGTGTACGCACACAAGCACAACTTCTCAGCCTACAATAATTCTCAGATCAAATCTAAAAACATAACATTTCATAAACATTCTTAAGCAACATACTGAATTTTACAGTTTTATCGGTACTACTACCTTTAAAAATCATTATTTTTCATAATGTATTCTCTCCTAGGAATTTTAAGACTGAGCAGGCTTTTGCTATATAAACTAGTCACATTGTTGGTCTTTTATTATGTAAAGTGCCTGAATAATTTTTGCAGACTGAAGCAGAGGACCTAGATGGAGGAACATTATCACGGCAACATGCTGTTGGCACACCACTGCCCGTTTCATCTGAGTATGTGTTTGTTCCTATCTGTCATTTCTTTGGGAGGAAAAAAAAAAACTTAAAATTGAGCCTCAGGGAATGCCGCTCTGGGAGCAGCCAGATGACTCTGGTAACATGACTGCACACAGAGCACTGACACGTGTGCCTGGCGTCCTCTTGAACGTCTTACCCTGTTGTCTGACCCCACAGCTCTTCTTTGCTCTGGTGATCACAAAAAAAGCGGTCAATTTTGATGTTTGCTGGTAAGAAGTACTATTTGAATTGTGGTGTATTTCTCCGAAACTACAAAGCACATTTCAGGATCCAGCTTTACCAATGACATAAAGTTATATTTTGAGTAATAAAACTTAACTTCAAAAAAATAATTTTATGTTGGAAACTGATGTAGAATAGTTAGTTCGTCATAATTGGACATTTTTAATTGAAGTAACAAATTTTAGTCATTTTGGATACATGCAGTGAGTGGATTAAAGTTAAAGATGAAAACACTTGAAACTTGTAATAAATCTGTATTTTGTATGTTCTGTGAACAGGAAAGATATGATCCGTCAAATGATGATTAAAATATTTCGCTGCATTGAGCCAGAACTGAACAACCTAATTGCGTTAGGAGACAAAATTGATAGCTTTAACTCCCTTTACATGCTTGTCAAAATGAGTCATCATGTGTGGACTGCACAAAATGTGGATCCTGCTTCTTTCCTGAGTACTACATTGGGAAATGTTTTGGTGACTGTCAAAAGGAACTTTGACAAATGCATTGTAAGTTCTTTTTTTTTTTTTTAAAGTAACTTAGAGTTCTAATCATTGCAAAAATTAGGTAAATGTATTTAAATCAAGAGATTTCCAGCTTTCCATTGGGGGATCTACTTTTCACATCCCTCAAAGCCCTGAAGCAGGGTGTCAGCTGCATTTTATATAAACAGAGTTTGATGCTACTGTGCTGGCTACTTTCCCTTCTATGCTGTGAATCTTGGCAAGTTCTGGAGTAGGTGGCAGAGAGGTAGCAGCTGCTTGAGAGATCCACTACTAGGTCAGCTGAAATCTCAGGTAACTGGGGCACCTGGGCGGCTCAGTTGGTTAAGTGTCTGACTTTGGCTCAGGGCATCATCTCATGGTTCGTGGGTTTGAGCCCTGCATCTGGTTTAGTGCTAACAGCTCGGAGCCTGGAGCCTGTTTCAGAATCTGTCTCCCTCTCACTCTGCCCCTCCTCCATTCACACACTGTCTCTTACTCTCTCTCAAAAATAAAAAGAAACATTAAAAAAAAAAAAGAAAGAAACTTAAATGTCACCTCAGTAGGCTTGTTAATCCTCTTTCCTTACCATGTGATTTCACTTGGGATTTTAAATACTTTGAAATTTGACCACTTAAGGCTTATCCTCTTCCCTCTCCCACATTCTCCAGAGGTGATGATAAACCTGGAGGTTCTGACCGCAAGCTGAGAGCCAGAGGGGAAAGGAAGAGCTGCTAAAGACTAAGATAATGAGTCCTGTGTGACACAGCAGGAACACTAAGTCATGAGGACACTGTGCATTTCCAGATTATGAAGGCTTTGTTGCTTTTATTAATAAAACATAACTTTATATAACATCTGTCAATCCAACAGAACATAATTATTAAAAGCATAGAATGTAGTATCAGGAAAATGTAGATGTGGGTTCAAATGAAGTGCTTAGCCCACTGCCCTGCACAGAAATAAGGTCTTACTAACTGATAGCTCATAACGGCGGTGGTGGTGCTCACACTGCTGCCGGTAGTAGTAACAAATAATAGCTTATTAAAGAATGTTCATGTTATTCTCAAAGCAGAACAGTGGAGAAACAAAGCAAAATTAACTTAGACAAAGTGCAAACTCAAATATTTTCATGTAGAAATTGAATATATTTCTAAAGGATATATCTTTTGTCACTAGGGAAAGATAGTTCCTTCTCCCCCCTCTCATCTCTCTCTTATTCTAACTCATGTCTCCTCACAGTATCTGGTGGATCGTGCATACTCCATAAGTGCTCTCTGTTTTGGTGTTTGGGACAAGATTAGGGCCTATGGCATACCTTGAAAAGATAATGAATGGGTCTGTTTGTATTTTTTCTTCAGTTTATTTATTTTTGAGAGAGAAACAGAGATGAGAGGGGGAGAGACAGAGAGAGGGAGACACAGAATCCAAAGCAGGCTCCAGGCTCTGAGCTGCCAACACAGAACCCTCCGCAGGGTTCGAACCCACGAACTGTGAGATCATGACCTGAGCCGAAGTTGGACGCTTAACCGACTGAGCTACCCAGGCGCCCCTGGGTCTGTTTGTATTGAGCCAAAAGCATGAATGGCTGTATTTTCTACAGATGGCTGTAGAAAATAGGATAGCACCTGTGTTTGGCTCTTTCATTTGGTGGCCAGGCTCAAAGTATCTGGTGTTATTCAAAGAACAGGACTAAGAAGGCTAGCCTAAGCTGAGCTAGAGCTAAAATGAGAAAGCAAGTGACATATCAAGTACTACCAAGCTCTGCTCTGCTGTCCTATACATTCTTACCTGCACTTAATTTGCTTTTCAGGATTCCTCACTGTAGTGATGCAGATTTGTGCTCTTAAACCTTTGAGAATGATGTGATTTGGTTAAGTTGTCAAGGACAAAGCATGGGTATGCCTCACATGCTATGTGCCTTGCATCAAAGTTATAGTCTTAATCACTGAGTAACCTCTGTGTCGAATAATCAGCTGCAAATAATGTATACATAGAGCTTGAGAGAAATTTTATTTTTATAAGATTTAGTTCATTGATGGCTCTTTTCTTAAATGAATGCATTGTTTCTATTCTACCAGTTACAAAACCAGAAAAGACAACTGTCATTTAGAATATTTCCTGTTAATATTTAAGTATATTCATACTAATATTCTGTGCATTAAAGGCCCAACCAGGGACCTCTAGGTTACTTAGTCAGTTAAGTGTCTAACTTCGGCTCAGATCATGATCTCATGATTTGTAATTTTGAGCCCCACGTTAGGCTCTGTGCTGACTGTGCAGAGCCTGGAACCTGCTTCAGATTCTGTGTCTCCCTCTCTCTCTGCCCCTCCCCCACTCATGCTGTCTGTCTGTCTCTCTCTCTCTCAAAAAAATGAAAAAACATCCAAAAAAATGTTAAGTGCCACACTGAACAAAAATATTCATGCATCTTAATAACAACCGTAGACTAGCATTCATATATTAGTGTTTACTGTGTACCAGACACTGATCTAAGCACTAGCACACATTATTTCATCTAATCCTCACAATTTCCTCCACAAGATCCTCCACATCTACCTTCCTTTACATAAGATAGATGCTCTGAGAGTTTATGTTACTTTCTCCAGGTCAACAGTAAAAAGTAATGGAGTTGGTATTCATACCCTGACAGTGTGGTTCCAGCGCCTATAGTCTTACACTACCCTCTCTACGGCATCCATTTTTACTCTTCACAATTATCAATACTGATAAATAAATACTGGAACACAAGAATACCTCAGAGATACTGCAGCTTCAGCTGGTCCAGGCTACCACAGTAAAGCGAGTATCACAATAAAGCCAGTATTGCAATAAAGTGAATTCAGATGAATTTTTTGGTTTCCCAGTACATATAAAAGTATTTTTATACTATAATATAGTTTATTTAATGTTTAATAGCATTATGTCTAAAAAGCAATACATAATATAAAAATATTTTATTGCTAAGAAATGCTGACCATCATATGAACTTTCAGTGAGTTGTTATCTTTTCTCTGATGGAAGGTCTTGACTCCCAAGTTTATGACTGCTAACTGATCAGGGTGATGATTGCTGAAGGTTCGGGTGGCTGTGGCAATTTCTTAAAATAAGACAACAATGAAGTTTGCCCCATAAATCAACTGTTCTTCTCACAATTTCTCCATAGCATGGGATGCCGTTTGATAGCATTTTACCCACAGTAGAACTTCTTTCAAAATTGGAGTCAGTCCTGTCAAACTCTGCTGCTGCTTTATCAACTAAGTTCATGTAAATTCTAAACATAGTTCTAAATCTGTTTTTGTCATTTCAAGAATCTTCACAGCATCTTCAACAGGAGTATATTCTATCCCAAGAAACCACTTTCTTAACTCATCCATAAGAAGCAACTCCTCATCTATTAAAGTTTCATCATGAGATTGTAGCAATTTAGTTACATCATCAGTCTCCACTTCTAGTTCTTTTGTTATTTCCACCATATCTGCAGTTACCTCCTCCACTGAAGTCTTGAACCCCTCACAGTCATCCATGAGGGTAGAAGCAACTTCTTCCAAACTCCTCTTCACATTGATGCTTTTGACCTCTTCCCATGAAACACAAATGTTCTTAATGGCATCTAGAATGGTGAATCCTTCCAGAAAGTTTTCAATTTATTTTGCCTAGATTCATCAGAGGAATCACTATTTATGGCAGCTATAGCCTTACAAAATATTTTTCTTAAATAATAAAACTTGAAAGTTGAAATGACTCCTTGATCCGTGGGTTGCAGAATGGATGTTGTGTTAGCAGACACGTAAACACCATTAATCTCATTGTGCATCTCCATCAGAGCTCTTGGGTAACAAGGTGCGTTGTCACTGAGCAGCCCTCTATTTTTTTTTAACAACTCTTTTATGTTTTTTTTTTTATTATTTCTGACAGAGAGAGAGAGAGACAGCCAGCATGAGCAGGGTAGGGTCAGAGAGAGAGAGAGATACAGAATCTGAAACAGGCTCCAGGCTCTAAGCTAGCTGTCAGCACAGAGCCCAACACGGGGCTCGAGCCCACAAACCGTGAGATCATGATGTGAGCCGAAGTCGGATGCTTAACTGACTGAGCCACCCAGGTACCCCTGAGCAGTCCTATTTTGAAAGAAATCTTTTTTCTGAACAGTAGGTCTCAACAGTGAGCTTAAAATATTCAATAAATCATGTTGTAAACAGATGAGCTATCATCCAGGCTTTGTTATTCTATTTATAGAGCACAAGCAGAATAAATTTAGCATAATTCTGAGGTCCCTAGGATTTGGGGAATGGTAAATGGGCATTGGCTTCAACTTAAAGTCACCAACTACTTTAGCCCTAACAAGTAAGTCAGCCTGTCCCAAGGCTTTGAAGCCAGGTATTGACGTCTCTGTACCTAGGAAAGTCCTAAATATCTTCTTCCAAAATAAGGCTGTTTTGTCTATATTGAAAATCTATTGCTCAGTGTAGCCACTTTGATTAATGATCTTAGCTAGACCTTCTGGGTAACTTTCTGCAGCTTCTACATCAGCCTTTGTTGCTTCTCCTTGCACTTTATGTTATAGAGATGGCTTCTTTCCTTAAACCTCATGAACCGACCTCTGCTAGCTTCAAACTTTTCTTCTGCATCTTCCTCACCTTTCTCAGCCTTTATAGACTTGAGAAGAGTTAGGTCCTTGCTCTAGAGTAGGCTTTGTTTTCAGAGGATGTTGTGGCTGGTTTGATCTATCCTTACCACTCAGACTTTTTCCATATCAGCAATAAGGCTCATTTACTTTCCTTTTTTTTTTTTTAATTTTTTTTAATGTTTTATTTATTTCTGAGAAAGAGTGAGAGACAGCATGAGCAGGGGAGGGTCGCCGAGAGAGGGAGATACAGAATCTGAAACAGCCTCCAGGCTCTGAGCTGGCAGTCAACACAGAGCCCGACGTGGGGCTCAAACCCATGAACCATGAAATCATGACCTGAGCCGAAGCCAGATGCTTAACTGACTGAGCCACCCAGGCACCCCTCATTTGCTTTCTTATAGTTTGTGTGTTCACTGGAGGAGCACTTTTAATTTCCTTCAAAAACTGAGCAATATGTGAATTTGCATTCACAACTTGGTGCAAAAAGCCTAGCTTTTGGCCTGTCATCTTTTGATATGCCTTCCTCGCTAGGCTTAATTATTTTTAGTTTTTGATTTAAAGTGAGAAACGTGTGATTTTTCCTTTCACTTGAACACTTAGAGGCCATTAGAGAAGGCTATTAAATGGCCTCATGTCAATATTGTGTCTCAGAGAATAAAATTGTGTCGAGGCCTGAGGAGAGGGAGAGAGATGGAAGAATGGCTGGTTGGTAAAGCAGTCAGAATTCACACATTTATTGATCAAGTTTGCCATCTCATATGGACATGGTTTGTGGCAACCCAAACAAAAGATCACTGAGCATAGATGACCAAAACAAATACAATAGTAATAATAATAATAATAATTTAAAAAGCTTGCAGTATTGCGAAACAGTTACCAAAATGTGACACAGAGATGTGAAGTGAGCAAATGCTGTTGGAAAAAAGTGAAGCACAATAAAATGCGTGTCGGTAGTAGTAAAGATAATATCAAAAGAGGGACAGTACTCCACAGGGCTGTCTAATACTAATGCCTGTAGCCTGGAAATAATTACTTTTCTAAGCCACATGTCATTTGATTTTCAAGTTATACCCCCCAAAATCATTTATGAAATTTTAGGTAGAAGTAAAAATGATCTAACAGTGTTTAGCAGTGTAATTCTTACTGTGAGTAGATCTAGATCCTCTGAGAAGTACACAGAACCATAATTGAATTTGTGGATCTTTTTGACCCAAATGTCTAGATTTTTGTATATATGAGATATCCCTTTTGCACTTCGTCACCATCACACACAAGCACTTTGTGAAACAATTTAGAATAAATAACTAATAGACACATGGAAAACTGTATAGTGTGTAAATCCATAGTAGAAATGCCCATTCCCCCTCTCTGTGTTCACACTCAGAAATTAAAGAACTGGTCTACCCAAACACAAAATTTAGGCTAATGAGAATTGGAAATGACCCATGGTTCTCAAACTTGGCCATGTGCCACCAACCAGAAATAACCTAGAGAAATCCTGTGTGTGCTCTGTTATCTATTCTGCCCCAAAATGAACAATTGCCTTATACTTACCTTTCATGAATAACAGAATTGTTTACTGCTTGTTTTTCTTTGAACAAATATTTGAGTTTCACAAGGTTTGATTGTATCTTGTTTAAAACAATTTGGATTTTTTTCCCCTTGACATTATTTTCTTAAAATATATGTACTTTTTTTAATTTGAAGTTTTTATTTAAATTCCAGTTAGTTAACATTTATAGTAAAATTGGTTTCAGGAGTAGAACTCAGTGATTCATCACTTACATATAACATCCAGTGCTCATCACAAGTGCCCTACTTAATACCCATCACCCATTTAGCCCATCCTCCTACCTACCCCCCCTTATCAACCCTCAGACCCTCAGTTTGTTCACTATAGTTAAGTCTCTTATGGTTTTAAGCTATAAAAATGGTTTTTCTTGGTTATCTCTATTGCATTAATCATTAATTAGTAAGTATCCAAAATGTCCTAGGTACTAAATTATGTCCTGCCACTATGATGTATACATTTGCTTATGATTATATGTTGTTCCTAAGCTGCTTAGCTTTTTCTCTCCCCTGCTTTCTGCCTAACATCAGAGTAATCAAATAAGGCAAATGGAAGAAGTAAAGATCTCAAAAAAGAGTAAAGTAGGAATTCTTCCATTTGTTGCTGAATTTGAAGAATTTGCTGGACTCGCAGAATCAATCTTTAAAAATGCTGAGCGTCGTGGAGATCTGGATAAAGCATACACCAAACTTATCAGAGGAGTATTTGTTAATGGTAAGCTCTTATTATGTTCTAAAGAATTTTTTGGTTGGTTGTTTTCACTATTTATGTGAAACTCAAGTTGGTAACTCAAGTTGGGAGATAAATATGTTCATTTTCCATATTCTATAGTCTTCTTTAAGTTTTCTGAAAGTAATTATTTCTTAAAGCTGAAAAATAAGCAGTACATAAAACCCATTCATATTCATCTGTAACCACTTCTATTTTAGGGTTCATATGGGCTTATCACTGTGCAAAATTGTAATTCCTTTTTTAATCACCAAAAAATGACCTTTTTAAAAATTTTTAAAATTAAAAACTGAGATTTTACATTTGCATTTTAGCAAATGTCTCTGTAACCTTATGCAAATCAATATACTTCTTTAGGCCTCAGTTTGCATATCTGTCTTATAAGGTATATTAATGCTAAAATACTATATAATACACTGTCTGATTATAAAGTAATATATGCTCATTACACACCCCCAAAAATCAAAAAACAAATTTTATAAATCAAGAAGAACATAATTTTTAATCTCATCAGGCAAACATAACATTTAATTTTTATCCTTCCTAACTTTTAGTATATCTCCCTCATATATATGTGCCTGTTGTGTATATGTGTTTGTGTGTTCTTTAATATAAAAATTTTTATCATACCTTATATTCTGTTTTGGAACCTGCTACTCCGTAATTCTAGTGCTTTTCCTTGTCAATTTATATTACAACTATAATCATTTTTTCATGATTCCATAGTATTCCATGTATCATTTAGCAAATCTCCTATTAGTAGGCATTTAGTTTGTTTCTGATTTTTGGCATATATTTTTTTATTCTTGTCCAATCGTTTCCTTGGGATAAATTACTGGAAATGGAATTACCATTTCCAGTAAGGTCAAAAGGCTTTCATATATCTCAAGGCCTTTGCCAAATTGCCACACAGAAAGGTTATACTAGTTTAGTGTTCTGAATGGTTGGTGAAAGTTTTCATGGCAAATAGGAATCCAGACTTAGTGTATTTGAAATATATGTACATATGCAAAAAGAATATATATATGTATGTACACACACACACATTTATATACACACATATATATGACTGTTTAGAGTTATTTTTTAATTAGATTTAAGTGGATGTGAAGACCCTTCAGTATATTTTATTAAGTCCAGAAATGTGCTTACTTTTTAAACTTACAAATGAAAAAAATCATGTAAATATTTTTATAGCTAAATATGGTCCTATTCATATCAAGATGTTATTATATTTTTTCTTTTTTGATTTTAGTGGAGAAAGTAGCAAATGAAAGCCAGAAGACTCCCAGGGATGTAGTTATGATGGAAAACTTCCACCATATTTTTGCAACACTTTCTCGTTTGAAAATCTCATGCCTAGAAGCTGAAAAAAAAGAAGCCAAACAAAAATACACAGATCACCTTCAGTCTTACGTCATTTACTCTTTAGGACAACCTCTTGAAAAACTAAATGTAAGTATATTTTCATTCAGTATATTTTCCTGATTTTGAACCTGTGTGCGTATGTTTAGATATGAATAACACAAGACATTCATTCTAATTTGCTTATATATTGATACAAGAAGATAAGGAAGGAGGGACTCGGTTATCGAAGGTTCCAGAGTGCTAAGACACTCTTAGGTGCTCTATACCTTATTTCTTTTAATTCTTGTGAAAAATATGTGGGCTAAGGTAGCATCAACCCATTTTACAAATGAAGAAATTGAGCGTAAATAAATTTGCTTGAAGTTATAATAACTGGCAAGTAGCAAAGCTGGGGGAATGAACCCTAGATTAGGTTTTTCCTTTGTACCAGCCTCTCTTCTTACCTCATAATGCCTGATCTTTAACCCTAGTTCAAATGAAGGTTTTGAAAACTTTATCAAGATTAAAAGAAAATCAAAACTTGGTTTTCTTCATTGCCTTTTTCTTTCCCTTCCTTTTCTGAAGTGAGTCATTCTCCAGAGCGCATTTGATCATTAAAATTAAGAATGGATGGTTTTAAAGAACTTTGCAATAGTGGAAGCTTCAGTGGACCCTTCTAGATAACTTTGTTCACAATGTGGTTGGTCCTCTTTCTTAAGTTTTTACCTTGAAATTTAGAGTAAAAAATGTATTTGTTGTCAAAAACAAAATAGTTAAAAGATACTTAATCAAATACACAACCAATTCCTTCTAAAACTTAAGAAGAGACAGATATTATTCCCCTAGAGTAAAAGATCTCTTTCTCAGACTGAAAGCCTACATGATACTTAACTGCAACATTAGAGCCATTCCCTTTGACATCAAATTTAAAGGGGAATCATTGCTAGATCCTTTAACATTTAACATTGTTACTGAAACCCTAGCCAGTGCAATAAGACCAGAAACATAAATAAAAGATACAGAAAGGAAAGTCAAGATTATAATTACCTGTATATAATAGGTTGAAATTACTGATCTATGATAAAGTAGCAGGATTCAAAATAAGTATATAAAAAAAACAATTTATTTCCTGTATATTATAATAACCAATTAAAAGGTTATTTAGAAATAAGGGCACCTGGGTGGCTCAGTCAGTTCAGTGTCTGACTCTTGATTTTGACTCAGGTCATGATCTCACAGTTCATGAGATCAGGCCCTACATAGGGCTCTGCACTGCCAGCGCAGGGCCTACTTGGGAATCTCTCCCTCTCCCACTCTCTGCCGCTCCCCCGCCTGCACGTGCCCATGCACAGGCGCCACCTCTCTCTCCTCTCAAAAACTTTAAAAAATAAGTTTTATGTAGAAACAAAATTTTTAAAAGCACCAAGAATAGACATCAAAAATATTAGTAGCAAAAACATAATAATAATTTGATGAAAAACAAATAATGCTTGCCAAATATTATTAGAGAAAGGTAATGAGAGGGGATTTGGCTTGTTAGTATTAAATCATATTGTACAGTGCTCAAATAAGGCATTTCAGTCAATAAAACTGAATATTTAAAAAAAATATATTTCAAAGACGACCTGAGATCAATATTTGTAACAATACAATAGTATATTTAACGTAAAATGCCTTTTTAAAATCCATAAGGAAAGCACTAAGATCTCAATGTGTAAATGAGCAAGGATTCTGAATATACTATAAAACATATGAAAGCAGTTAATTGTGAAGTAAAACAACAAATAAACCTTTTTCGCTCATCAAAATGTAATTTCTTTAAATTGTGATGATTCTGATCATAATATGGTAAGTAGCAGTTTCATGTACTATTGACAGAAATATAAGTTGATTGAACTTGGAAGCGAATTATGTATTTGAAGAATCTTCAGAATACTTAAAATGATGCTTCTCAACTGAGGAGTCATAGACCTTGAAATTTGTGCTGGAAAGCAATTATTAATGTGGGTAGATACTTATGTATGAAAAATATTTATGACTGTGTGTATAGTAAGTTTCTTTTAATTGGAGTAGAGTTTGCCAACTCTGAAAAAGTGAAAAATTTTAAATATCCAGTACGGGAGCAATGAATAAATTGTAGTTCAGTCATTAGATAGAATGTTCTGCAACTGTTAAAATTTATACCTTGGAGAAAACAGAATATCAAGTGGAAAATACAGCATATAATATAACCTGATTTATATATTCACATCAAAAGACTAGAAGGAAATCTAAAATGTTAACAGTGGTACTGTGATACATTTTTATATATTTTCTGAGTTTCACACAGTGAATAAATACTAATTTATAATGACGATTTTTTTTTTAATGTAAGTGATAATAAAAGCAGTTCTTAGCCATTATTTCTTTTCATTTCCTTGAAGCATTTCTTTGAAGGAGTTGAAGCTCGTGTAGCACAGGGTATAAGAGAGGAGGAAGTAAGCTACCAACTTGCATTTAACAAACAAGAACTTCGTAAAGTCATTAAAGAGTATCCTGGAAAGGAAGTAAAAAAAGGTCTAGATAACCTCTACAAAAAGGTTGATAAACATTTATGCGAAGAGGAGAACTTACTTCAGGTATGCTTTGTTCTTTTAACCATCCTAGATTGCACATCTTTACATAAACTGCATTTCTCCAGGAGTCTTCTAGAAAGGCTACAGATTTTCTAATTTTAGTGCAGGAGGAAAGTTCCATAAATTATAGACCAGATTCAGGAGTTGTGAGGAAGAAAGGAACAACATTGATAATATGAGTTTATGTGCCTATTCCTGCTTATCTTATATTTCTGCTCTATTGTTTTGAGGCATTACTTGTTTTTTCCTGTGGAGGTGTGGGGATTTTTGAGGGTTTTGTTTGTTTTTTAGACTTGAGGAAGGTAACTAAGTGGAATAGAGTATAATACAGTGGAGTGATGCTGAGCATGGGGGCCAGAGTTAGAAATGCAGCTCCTGATGAAGCTGCATGACTTTAGGCAAGTTATGTAACCTCCCTGAGCCTCAATTTTCTTATTTGAAAAGTGGAAATAATACCTCCCTAATATAGTGGACACTACTATTATTGTCATTGCCATTTTACAAATGAGAAAATCAAAGCTTAGGGAGGTGGAGTAGCATGACCAAGATCCCATAGCTAACAGATGGTAGAATGAGATTTAAACCCCATGTTGAGCCATTATTCTTTATAAAGCATATGGAAAGACCCAGAGGTGAGTGAGAATAATTCAGATTTCAACATCATCAAAGGCTTTATGAGGGTTATTGCACTTATGTTAGCCTCTGAAAGTCAGGTAGGTCAGATAAAGCAAGAGGAGTGGCACTCCAGGTAGACGAAATATCATGAGCTAAAAGATGTAAAGCAAGAAGTGTCATACTCTTTAGTAAATAGACTTAAGGGGACAGGAATTTAGTATTGATGAGGTTTAGGGTTTATAAGGAAAAATCCTGGAAGAATACATTCCCTTATCTGTTGAATAGTAATGATGGTCATAGCACCCACCCTCACCAGGTAGTCATGGTGTAAATAGGATATAAATAGATGCAAATAGGATAATACATATATAAAGCACTTTGTACTGTGCTGATACACAGTAAGCATCAATAAATGTAACCTGTTATGGATGCCTGAGATTGAGCCCTACCTTGAGCTCCATGCTGAGCATGTAGTCTGCTTGGGATTCTCTCACTCCTTCTCTCTCTGTCCCTCCCCTGCCCTTGATCGCTCACTCACTCACTCTCTCTCTCTCTCAGAAAAAATAAATAAACATTTAAAAAATAAATAAATGTAACCTGTTAGTATTAGCTAATATGTCAATGTATATATCAGATTCTGCCTTGATAGTTGTTTACGTAGTTACTGCCACTGCTAAATCATAAATCCTTGGATTGCAGACAATCCATCTTGGTGTCCTTCATAGTATCAAACAATGTTTTATGTCATCAGTTTTAGCTAAAGAAATTTTTAAACTTTCATCTGAAATGGAATTTAAGCATTAACTGTTGCATTCCATTTCATTACTAGTCTTAGTTCCATATATACTTGTGCAAATACACATCTGTATTGGATATTGTATTAGATATAATAATGGCTAAATGTCAAACATGTGCAAAGCACCTTATTATGTACATGCACTCATTTAATCCTCATACGAACCTTATGAAGAAAGTATCATTATCATTATCATTACTACCCCGGCTTACAGATGAGGAACTTGAGGCACAGAGTAGTGATGTAACATAATCAGGGTCACATATGTTGTAAGTTGAAGGAGCCAGGGTGCACGTTCTTCACCATTACACTCTGCTAACTTCTTACAATGTGCCTTGACATAATTTCTACATACCTGATTTATATTGCCATTCATAATTTAATGACTTTTATTTTCATTTTTATAATAGGTGGTGTGGCACTCTATGCAAGATGAATTTATACGCCAATATAAGCACTTTGAAGGTTTGATAGCTCGCTGTTATCCTGGATCTGGTGTTACAATGGAATTCACTATTCAGGACATTCTAGATTATTGCTCCAGCATTGCACAGTCCCACTAAAAAGGAAGAGATAAATGAAAGAAGTGTCTACTATTTTATGTATATATGTGAAAATAAAAGATTTAGGTGCTAGGGAGCCCCTGCTGCTAAGTCAACAGACTGGGAAGGAGGAATGGTTAAATACAACTTCCCTTACCTGTGTAACTAATATCATGAGACTTCCCTGTTACAGGTGACCACTTGGCCATATGTGCTAACAGGGGCATGTGAAAAGAAAAACAGCAAATTGAGTATCCCAGAAAGTGACAAACCATACTTTTGTCAAGTTTATTTAATCCACTGTGGTAGAAAAGGTACAGCTCCAACAACATTCAAATTTTTTAAAAATTCAAAACCTTCTGAAAGAAGAAAAGATAAATGAAAAAAACACTCTGGGTACACCAGACACTCTTCAAAATTATCAAGTTAACTGTCTTGAGAACCCAGACTTGAAACTTTATTATTAAATGTCACATAAATGGGTAATACCATACTACAAATATTCAAAAGCAAAAGTACCAATTTATGTAGTTTTATTCACCCAATAGATTGTGTACTATAACTGAACAGAAAGTTTTCTTTTATGGCCCACTTTCTTGTATTTGAGAATGGTTATCCTGTGTGTAATGCATTGGGAGTTTTTCAGTTTTCACTAGTTCACAATTCTTTCAAATCATGTAACTACTAAAATGTTGTACAGAATTTTTTCCCTCTGTCTAACTAATGTGTATATGGATAGGGATCTTGTGATGATCAGTTGTAAACTTAGACTTTGAGGATTATGTGACTCTATGTAGCAATGAATCTGAAATAAAGAAATTTTCAAAAAAATTTTTTTCATAAAAGTTAAAATTTGTTAATACTCTTAGATCTGTTATATGCTATTTTTTGTATAACAGCAAATTCTTACAAAATCAATATACAAAAGGTAATTACATGTTCATTTACCACAAAACACTTAACAGTATAATAAGAAAAATAAAACCACTTGTAATAGTATTTAGGACTAAATCTAACAAAACATTGTACTATGGACTGAATTATGTCTTCTCAGAATTCCTGTATGGAACCCCTAACTACCATCCCCCCACAATGTGACTGCATTAGATATAAGACCTTTAAGGGAGACATTAAGGTTAAATGAGATCATAAGGATAGCACCCTGATCCAATAGAAATGGTACCAGAAATGGCTTTATAAGAAGCCACCAGAGCTCTTTGCCATGTGAGGACACAGCAAGAGGCAGCCATTTGCAGTCCAGAAAGAGGGCTCATGGGAACCCAACCGTGCCAGCACCCTGATCTTGGACTTCCAGCCTCCAGAACTGAGAAAAATAAAGTTCTATTGGTTAACCCACTCAGCCTATGGTATTTTATTATGGCAGCACAAGATGTACAAGACTTTTATGAAGAAAATTATAAAACTATTGAAAGATATTAAAGAAGGCCTAAGGAAGCGGAGGAATATTTCATGTGTCCATGTTAAGAACACATAACATAGTAGTAATGGCAGTTATTCTCAAATGTAAGGATTCAGTACCGATTTCCGGTTTCCAGCCCTGTGCTTAAGAAGCTTGAAAGTCACCTCTCCATTCTAACAAGTGAAAACTTGAACAAACTGAAAAATCAGCTCTTCTTAGATATGTAAGAGAAGTGACGTCACAGGGCGACAACTGGAGAGATCCAACAGTAGAATACAGAGAACCCCAGCTTACTGGAGCAGAAACCTACAAGCCAAAACCCACAGGAACCAGTGCCCAGGCAGGGAAAACTGAACTGTAATTCACAAACTGCCTGAGACTGAGTGTGGGTTAAGTCTGAGAAATAAAAATTCCAGGCAGACCCAGTCCTTTGGAGTCCCTCAGATATTTGTGAGTCTTACATCCTAGAGTTATACCAGGTTCTCACAGTGAATATCAGAGGAAAATCCCTTTGTGCTTCCAGCAGGAGACTGAGAAAGGGCTTATTTTGAAATATTGCAGAGTACTCTGCATAAATTCTGCCCTCTGAAGAAACTGCTTGAGCACAGCTTAATTGACCTAGGAAGAAGGAAATATCCAACTCCAGCTGGCTTAGCCTTGTACATGGAGGAAGGGAAATACCCATCTTCAGTCCACTTCAGTCATCCCTTCCCACATAAATGGGGAGTGAGGACTGAAAAGCACCGATAAAGTTCATAGTCTGGAGGTACAGGTTCACTAAAAGACTGAGACCTGTTCATAGGACTGTAGAACAGCCCCACCCCCCCAACACCTCGCCACCACATTACTAATGGCCTATTTACAGTAGTTCCTTTTACCCAGTACATCACATCTGGCTATCAAGAAAAAAATTACAAGATACATTCAAGGCAAAAAAAAGTTTGAAGAGAGAGAGCAAGCATCAGAGCAAGATGCAGATACAACAGCGTTGTTGGAATTATCAGACCAGCAATTTGAAACAACTATAAGATGCTACGTGCTCTGATAGATGAAATAGCATGCAAGAATAAATAGGCACCATATGCAGAGATGGAAATTCTAAAAAAAAAAAAAAGTCCTAATGATCAAAACACTGTAATAGAAGTGAAGAATGCCCTTGATTGGGCTTATTAGTGGACTGGACACAGCTAAGGAATCTCTGAGTTTGAGGATGTCTCAATAGAAGCTTCCAAAGCCAAAATTTAAAGAGAATAAAGACTAGAAGGGGGGGGGGGACAAAAGACAATAAAAAAAATTGACAATAAAACTCCCCTATGACCAGCAATAGCACTGCTAGGGATTTACCCAAGAGATACAGAAGTGCTGATGCATAAGGGCACGTGTACCCCAAAGTTCATAGCAGCACTCTCAACAATAGCCAAATCATGGAAAGAGCCTAAATGTCCAACAACTGATGAATGGATAAGGAAGATATGGTTTATATATACAATGGAATACTACTTGACAATGAGAAAGAATGAAATCTGGCCATTTGTAGCAATGTAGATGGAATTCAAGGGTGTCATGCTAAGTGAAATAAGTCAGGCAGAGAAGGACAGTACCATATGTTTTCACTCATATGTGGAACAGGAGAAACTTAACAGAGGACCATAGGGGAGGGGAAGGGGGGAAAATAGTTAAGGAGAGGGAGAGAGGCAAACCATAAGAGACTCTTAAATACTGAGAACAAACTGAGGGTTGATGGGGGTGGGAGAGGGGGAAAAGAGGTGATGGGCATGAAGAAGGGCACTTGTTGGGATGAGCACTGGGTGATAGATGGATAATAAACTTGACAATAAACTATAAAAGAAAAAAAGACAAAGCAATAGACAAAAAGGACAAAAAATAAAACTTGTACATTTCACAGAAGGAGGAAACAGAATGGCTAGTAAGCATATGAAGCATTCACCTTTAATTGTTGTAAAAATGTAAATTAAATTTAAAAGGATGTGTGGCCACCAGAACAACAAATGTTTTGGGAAGAAGCTTAAGTTGGTAAATAACTTAAACAATTTGACACTATCTAGTAAAGTTAAAGGTTAGTGTAACTTATGACTCGCAATTAAGCCACTCCTAAGCTCATGTTCCACACAGTAGATCTCACCCCTAACTACTATGGTGTGCTGTAAATTCCTCAGATAGCCACTGTGGGCTGTGGGAGTCTTCCTACTCCTCTTGGCTAACATAGCTCTACCTTTTACAGGGTAGGAACATGACCAAACAAAGGCAAAAACTCAAGACTGGTATAAACCATTGGATCTCAACCTGCTGCATACTAAAATCACTGGGAAAATTAAAACTGATATCTGTACCCTACCTCAGACAAATAAGAATTTCTGAAGATGGGGCCCAGGTTTCTTACAAATCTCCTGGGTGATTATAACGGGCAGCCAGGGTTGCCCTGGTCCAAGGCAGCATGACAGTCCTGTTCTCCTTTGCCTATGTTGGGTTTAGAGGTTATGCATCTGTGTAACCCCATTCTGTCACTGAGATATAAGAGAAAATCTGCTAAGAAGTCCTGGAAAGTATTTTCCACCTTGATAGGAAGTTTACAAGATTTATATAAGGATCTTAATACATTTATATACAGGATCTTTTACCCTTACCTCTTCTTCTGTCTTGGTGTGTCATGATATGAGGAGATCGTTAGAGCTGCAGTCATGAAAGGCAATGGCAGGTGCGCTGAGATGACAGACCACAAAAAGAAGAGTCTACTTGATTCTAAATCTTCCCAGACTTCTTGTTATGTGAAATGACTCAATGTCTTTACTATTTAAGCCACAGTTATTCTATGACTTGCATATAATTCCATTTTCCTTCCTACTTATAACCCTTACTCATTCTTTCATTCATAAATGTATTTATTTATCAAAATAAAATGCATAACAGTTAAGAGCATGAGCTTTGCAATCAGCCAGCCCTAGGTTTAAGTCCCAGCCCTATTTAGCTGTTACTAGTTGCATTACTCTCTAAGCTTTGTTCCCTCTGCTATAAAAACAATGGTGCCCACTTTATAATTTCATTGTGAGAATTAAATAATATGCAAACAGCACTTAGTACAGTACCCAGCACTGCACTCTTTCAATGATGGCCATTGCTGTTACAGGCCTGCTCTGTCCAGAAGTTTCCTCTTGTCCCATTACATTAAAAAAAATGAGAAGTGTATCTATTCTGAATGATATTTAGTAATATATTTGATTATTAAGTACTACCTCAAAACTTTCCCAGAGATATAATCTTGTTATTCACAATTTATATTTTAGCATTTCCATTGCCTCTTCAAGTATGAGATCTATAACTGAATAGTGGTTTGTTTTCTACACACACTGTATGCAAAGAAAAACATATTCAATCATCAGTAGTCTGGCTCCATTCATTTGCAATTAAAATTAGAAGGGGAGAGGCACCTGGTGGCTCAGTCAGTTAAGCGCCAGCCTTCAGCTCAAGTCAGGATCTCAGAGTTCGTGATTTTAGGCCCCACATTGGGCTCTCTACTGTTAGCAAGGCCAACTTCAGATCCTGCCTCCCTTTCTCTCAGCTCCTCCCTCCATTCACGCTTTCTTTCTCTCTAAAAAATAAACATTAAAAAAAAATTTTTTTTTAAATCAGAAGGGTAGATGTGGTAGCAGACACTCTATTGTAGATTAGAGGACCAGTATTTCATTTCATGAAAGGTTTTGTAAACTTTATTTTACTACTCAAGAGAAGTATCAAGTTACTGTTTTTGCACTAGACGAACTAGTACATTAGTTTTAAAGTCATGTGCCTCTTTTCCAAAGAAGACATCCAGATGGCTAACAGACACATGAAAAGATATTCAACATCACTCGTCATCAGAGAAATACAAATCAAAACCACAATGAGATAACACTTCACACCTGTCAGAATAGTTAATATTAACAACTCAGGAAATAACAAATGTTGGCAAGGATGTGGAGAAAGGGGAACACTTTTGCACTGTTGGTGGGAATGCAAACTGGTGCAGCCACTCTGGAGAACAGTATGGAGGTTCCTCAAAAAATTAAAAATAGAACTACCCTATGACCCAGCATAGGTATTTATCTAGACGATAAAAAAATGGTTATTCAAAGGGGCATAGGCACCCAAATGTTTATAGTAGCACTATTAACTATTAATTGTTATTAATATAAATTATTAACAATAGCAAAATTATGGAAGCAGCCCAAAAGTCCAGCAACCAATGAATGGATAAAGAAGGTGTGTATACTGCTAGGAATTTACCCAAGGGATNAAAAAAAAAAAGAAGGTGTGGTATATATACACACACATACACCATGGAATATTACTTGGCAATCAAAAAAGAAATCTTGCCATTTGCAACAATGTGGATGGAACTAGAGTGTATTATGCTAAGTGAAATAAATCAGAGAAAGACAAATACATGATTTTCCTCATATGTAGAATTTAAGAAACAAAACAGATGAACACAGGGGAAGGGAAGGAAAAATAAGATAAAAAAAGAGAGGGAGGCAAACTATAAGAGACTCTTAAATACAGAGAACAAACTGAGGATTGCTGAAGGGGTGTTGGGTAGGTAGATGGGCTAAATGGGGGATGGGCATTAAGGAGGGCACTTCTTGGGAGGAGTGCTGGATGTTATATGTAAGTGATGAATCACCAAATTCTATTCCTGAAACTATTATTACACCGTATGTTAACTAACTTGAGTTTTAAAATCTTTTTAAATTACCATTATAAATAAATGATAAATATAAAGTCATGTGCCCATTTAGTACTTTAGGGCTAAGTAGAGAATGGAAGATATGCCTTTGTTTGAGAAGGAAGGATGAACAAAAATATTATTGGATTAATATGCAAATGACCATGTGAGCATTCTGAAGGGAGAGATATTACGTTGGTTTCTTGTGCCCAACATGATGAGAAAGGTAGGAGGTTTATACTGAGGAATCAAAGAAAACTATAGATCATAGAATGATATGTGTGCATTAATGGCAAATGTGTAAAAATAACATGTATAAAATAGTAGAAAGAATAGGTGTGATTATCTAAAATTTTAGAGGATGGGTTTAATCTCTTTAATGGTTATATATATATATAATATTAATCATTAAAATTTTCCATTTAACTTTCATTGCAAAATGGGTTATATATGGGATGAAAAAATTCTTGCCCTAACTTTTACACTAATCTACTGGGTAACTTTAGACAAGTGATTTAATATTTGGGGTACTTGAGAAACATTATCATGATATTTTTGCATTTGGTGGATGATTTTAATAATGCTATATCCAAAAAGGTTTGAGGGTTCTTTTGGAAGAAATTTTACATTGTTTCATTAGAATTTAACATAACTTGCATTTGCTACAAATTTTTTAAAAGCCTTTTATCTTTGGATTGTTTTTCTGGTCCAACAGCTCTTATTAGGTTACTCCAAGGCTTTGCCAAGCTATAACTAAGCCAATATTGATTCTCTGCAACTACTTTGAGCTCAGCATTGACCAATCAATATTATAGCACTTAGAGAAAGAGAACTTTCTAAAAGGATTTCTAAGTAGTGGAATAATACATTTAATCCAAAACATTATATGCTTTCATAAGAAAGTTTGTTGGCCCTAAAACTTAATTTAAAAAATCTTTAAGTGGTATGTATTAAAATTTACTTATTATAACTTTACTTGGAATTTTATAAGCCAAGTTTACTTCGAATTAACTATAGCTCTAAATGTACTACTTCTAACTTGTGCCCATATTAATTCATTTTCATGTTTATTCAAGAGGCATAGTCTGATAGAAGATTGATCAAATCATAAAATTTATCACAAAGAACAGTTCTGTAAATAGAAGAAAAAGGGGAGACAATTAATGGGAATATAATAGACTAAATACTTTGTTACTGATGAAGCCTGAAGTGATGTGCCCTTCCCCTAGGGCATCATCCTAAGAATTGTGATTTTACTGCTTACTCAAGATCCCTCTGCCTGAAAAATCATATTGCTCTTCATCAGGGGGTATATAATTTATCAAAACACTCTAGAAATTAATTGAATTATTGCTCATTCTATATCACAGTAGAATCATTCTGGATCCTGGTCACTATCCAATATAGTCCCTGTGCTCTACAAGGATTAGGCAGATGACTATACCAGTTGAACCCACCAGACTCTATGTCTCTGCCAGGAATCTGAATCCTCAGCACAGTGACACTTGGGTGGAATGAAGGCCCTTGGAGTTAAGTCATTCCAATGATCATCCAAAAAGACCATCCTTAAGTGTCTTCTCGAAAGACCAGAGTTGTTCTGGTTTCTATTCCTCCCGAGGTGAGGTGGTTCTGTTCTCCTTTCTTTGATTCTGTGAATCACCCAATATTCTTCCCATATTGGGGGCAGGGAGTAATAGTGATCACTGAAGTTGGCTGAAGTTAATTTCTGTAGTTTGTAATCAAAGATCCCCAACTGAAGCAGGCCAAAACATGTGTATACACAAAATCAAACAAACACACTATATAAGACAATAAATGATAGATGTCAAGTGAATGATATAGACAGTAAGTGTTATAATAGCTCAGAGGTGCTAGATATCTCTGGGGTCTGATAAAGCCAATGCAAAGAGCATTTTTATAAAGGAAATGGGGCATACATCATTGAGTTACTACCATCTGCCCAGTGGGTGACATCCATGAAGATTGGTGACGAGAGTTCAGACTCTGCTCAAATCTTGGCTCTGTCTGGCTATATGATCTCATTCAAGGGAGTTAGTGTCTTTGTGCCTCAGCATCCTTTATTTGTAAAATGGAAATAGCAATACTCCTATCCATAGGTTCATTATAAAGGTTAAATCACATAACATTTGTAAAATTGTAAAATGGTATTTAGCACAATACTAATAAGCTCTCCATTTTATTTTATTTTTTCCTTAGTTTATTGTCAAGTTTGTTCCCATATAACACACAATGCTCATCCCAACAAGTGCCCTTCTCCATGCCCATCACCCCCCTTTCCCTCTCCCCCACCCCCTTCAGCCCTCATTTCTCAGCATTCAAGAGTCTCTCATGGTTTGCCTCTCTCCGTCTCCCCAACTATTTTTCCCTTTCTCCTCCCCCATGGTCCTCCATTAAGTTCCTCCTAATCCACCTATACGTGCAAACATATGGTATCTGTCCTTCTCTGCCTGACTTATTTCGCTCAGTATAACCCCCTCAAGTTCCATCCATGTTGCTACACATGGCCAGATTTCATTCTTTCTCATTGCCATGTAGTATGCCATTGTATAGATAAACCACATCTTCTTGATCTATTCGTCAGTTGATGGACACTTAGGCTCTTTCCATGATTTGGCTATTGTTGAGAGTGCTGCTATGAACATTGGGGTACATGTATGCACCCCATTTTAAAAAGAAATGAATCAATTATGTATTTCTTGGCAATGGTTGAGAAATCAAACTCAGCTCTCTCGAGAGTGAATGGCTGAAATGAAGCAATATAATTGGTGTAAGAAGATGACAACACAAAAGGGACCCATTCTTCGTCCCCCTCACCCTACCTCCCTCCACACACGCACACATGAGGGAATCTCATCAGGGTCTTCGACTGTGAAGCCATGATCCACTATTAAAAGTCTTTAATCACTAAAATTAATGACTTAATTTAAGAAGTCTTTAATAACTTGCTAATGTTATTTCATTAGCCTTTAGTTCCCTGTGAGATAAGCATTCTTGTCACTATTACCCAGAGAGAGGCACAGTGAGTAAAACATCTTTACTCAAACAATCCAAACTATCACCAGAAGGTTAAGAAATTGATTTTCATTAATTTGATGTTTTCCCTAATTCATAAAGCCATGTTACATTTATGTATGGCCCAGTTAGACTAAGAAGGCAACTATTTTAATATTCTTTTCATTAGGAAATCTTTCAGAATTTCCAAACAAAACCAACTAAATTCTCAGCTCCTTGAGGGAGATGTCTGCCAATGAATAGAGTACATTTATAGGTGACATGCTAGAAGTAAGTCAAAGGTGAAGTAACTGGTTCTGACTGGGACACATTAGGGAGCCTTCATAAGTCTTTTTGCTTCTACTCAGTATCATTCTCACAGAAACCTAAATGACGTTTTAAAATATGAACAAATCACACAGACTTCCTTATTTGTACCCTTTGTCCCGTTTGCTGTAGCTATGTAACAAATGACCTCAGACTGTTGTGGGGGGAAAATACCCAGTTTTTATGCTCATGAATTCTGTGTGTCAGGAATTCGGACAGGGCACAGCAGAGATGACTTGTCTCTGCTCCATGATGTCTGGAAGCTTAGCTGCTGCATTCAGAGGTTGGGGCTGGAATCATCTGAGGACTCGTCTTCTCTCCTGACTGGTGGTTGAAGCTGGCTGTTGGCTGGGAGCTTCAGTACCTCTCCACGCGGACCCTCTAGGTGATCTTTCTATGAAGACCAGTTTGCATTTCACCACAGCACAGTAACTAGGTCCCAATGGAAAGTATTGAGAGAGAGAGAGAGAAACTGTATTTTTTATGACCTACCTGCAAAAGTCACATGGTTTCATTTCTGCCATATGAGAAGTAATAAGCCCCATGCCTATCACTCAGACTGAGGTAACATAAACTCCACCTTACAAAGGAAGAGTGTCAGTCATTTTGTGTTTCATTTTCTTTCTTTCTTTCTTTCTTTCTTTCTTTCTTTCTTTCTTTCTTTCTTTCTACAATTTTGTTTTTGATAATGAAATAAGTATCCTCTTGTGATTCTTTTTTATGAATATAATTTATTGTCAGATTGGCTTACATACAACACCCAGTGCTCATTCCAACAAGTGTCCTCCTCAATGCCCATCACCCAGTTTCCCCTCTCCCCTACCCCCTCATCCATCCAAGAATCTCTTGTGGTTTACTTCCCTCCCTCTTGGTTTGTAGCTATTTTTTCCCCTTCCCTTCCCCCATGGCCTTCTGTTAAGTGTCTCGAGGTCCACATATGAGTGAAAACATATGGTATCTGTCTTTCCCTGACTGATTTATTTCATGTAGCGTAATACCCTCTAGTTCCATCCACATTGCTGCAAATGGCAAGATTTCATTCTTTCTCATTGCCAAGTAGTATTCCATTGTATATATATATAAACCACATCTTCTTTATCCATTCATCAGTTGATGGACTTTTAGGCCCTTTCCATGATTTGGCTATTGTTGACAGCCCTTCTATAAACATTGGGGTACATGTGCCCCTATGCAGCAGCACTCCTCTATCAGTCATTTCATAAGAAGAGTGTGTGGATGGGATTCATATCAGTGCAGCTATCTTTGGAAAACTCCATCTGCCACACTTTTCAATGGCTCCTTGTTGCTCTTAGAAAAATTCAAACTTCCTTAATAATCTATGAGGTCCATGTAGTCTGGATCCCCACCTACCTCTCTGAACTTATCTCCTACCTCTCTCTTTCATTTCCTGTATTCCAGTCACACTTTTTTTTCCGTTCCATGAGCTGATTAAACTAAACTTTTCTTTTACCTTAAATACTTTGACCCCAGATCTTTATAAGCCTGCTTCCTTGACATTCAAGTCTCAGCTCATATGCCACTCCTCAGAGATGTCTTTCCTGGCCAAGGCTCCTCCTCCCATTATTCTCTGTTGCCTTACCCCATCTCATTTTTTCAGTCACCCATTAGAACCTGAAGTTAAACTATTCATCTGTTTGTTTACTCATTTAATTTCTATCTCCCACCTACACTGCCCCCTTAGAGCAGCGTTCTAGCCTGCCCACCTTCCTGTCTCCAAGCCTAGAACAAAGAGGCTTGGCACATCACAGATGTTCAGTACATATTTGTTGAGGGAACTGAGTGAGTAAGAGGGAATGATGTTTGTTCCGAGCCTTAAAAGACAAGCAGATTGGCTTTTAAAAATAATTTTACTGAACTATATTGATAGTTCACATAATTCACGTATCGTATAGTTGGTCCATTTATTCTTTATTTTTTTTAATGTTTATTTATTTTTGAGAGAGAGAGACAGAGCACAAGCGGGGTAGGGGAAGAGAGAGACAGAGTCACAGAATCTGAAGCAGGCTCCAGGCTCTGAACTGTCAACACAGAGCCTGACGTGGAGCTTGAACTCTTGAGCTGCGAGATCATGACCTGGGCCAAAGTCGGAAGCTCAACCAACTACCACCCAGGTGCCCCAAGTTGGTCCATTAAATGTTTACAATGCAGGGCACCCAGGTGGTTCAGTCAGTTGAACATCTGACTTCAACTCAGGTCGTGATCTCACAGTTTGTGAGTTTAAGCCCCATGTTGGGCTCTGTGCTGTCAGTGCAGACCCTCTGTCCCCCTTGCTCCCTGCACTTGTGCGCACTCTCTCTCTCTCTCAAAAAATTAACGTTAAAAAAATAAAGTTTGCAATAAAATGGCTTTAGTATATTCATGAGTTATACAACCATCACTACCATCTGATTTCAGAAACTTTTTGTCACACAAAATAAATGTCATGCCTATTGGCAGCCATTCTCCATTCCCCCCAATCCCTAGCAATCACTGGTCTACATTCTCTATATACAGATTTACCTATTCTGGACATTTCAAATAAATAGCCTCATACAATATGTGGTCTTTTATGATCGGCTTCTTTCACTTAACAATCTTTTCAAGATTCATTTATGTTGTAGCATATATCAAAACTTCACTCCTCTTTATTGCCAAATAATATTCTATTTTATAGACATACAACATTTTATTCATCCATTCATCAATGGATAGACATTTGAACTGTTTCCACTTCTTGGCTGTTGTGAATAATGCTGCTCTGAACACTTGTGCACATGTTTTTATGTGGTCATATGTTTTCATTTCTCTTGGGTATATTTCCTAGGAATGGAATTTTCAGGTCATAATAGTAACTTTTTAAATTAAAATTCAATTTAGGGCGCTTGGGTGGCTCAGTCGGTTAAGCGTCCAACTTCAGCTCAGGTCATGATCTCATGGTTGGTGGGTTCGAGCCCCGTGTCGGGCTCTGTCCTAACAGCCAGCTCAGAGCCTGGAGCCTGTTTCGGATTCTGTGTCTCCCTCTCTCTCTGCCCCTCCCCTGCTCACACTCTTTATCTCTCTCTAAGAAATAAATGAAACATTTTTAAAAATCAAAAAATAAAAATTAAGTTAAAATTCAATTTTAGGGGTACCTGTGTGGCTCAGATGATTAAGCATCCAACTTTGGGTCAGGTCATTGTCTCATAGTTCATGGGTTCGAGCCCCTCATCAGGCTCTGTGCTGACAGCTCAGAGTCTGGAGCCTGCTTCAGATTCTTGGTCTCCCTCCCTCTGCCCCTCCCTGACTCATGCTCTGCCTCTGTCTTTCTCAAAAATAAATATTTAAAAATTTTTTTTAATTTAAATTTAATTTTAAATTCCAGTAGAGTCTGCATACGGTGTAATATTAGTTTCAGGTGTACAATATAGTAATTCAGTACTTCCATAGGTCACCCAGTGCTCATCACAAGTGCCCTCCTAAATCCCCATCACCTATTTAACCGTTCTCCCCACCCCCTCCCCTCTGCTAACCATCAGTTTGTTCTCTATAGTAAAGAGTCTCTTTATTGGTTTGTTTCTCTCTCACTCTCTCCGTCTCTTTTTACCTTTGCTCATTTTTTTATTGTTGTTGTTTCTTAAATTCCACATATGAGTGAAATCATATGGGATTTGTCTTTCTCTGACTGACTTATTTTGCTTAGCATTATACTCTCCAACTCCACTCATGTAGTTGCAAATGGCAAGATTTTATTCTTTTTTTAAATGTTTTTTATTTATTTTTAAGAGAGAGAGAGAGCGTGAGCAGGGGAGGGTCAGAGAGAGGGAGATACGATGAACCATGAGATCAGGACCTGAGCCGAAGTCAGACGTTTAACTGACTGAGCCACCCAGGTGCCCCAAGATTTTATTCTTTTTTATGCTGAATAACGTTCCATTGTATTTATATACCACATCTTCCTTATCCATTTATTTATCAATGGACATTTGGGCTACTTTAATAATTTGGATATCGTAAATAACATTGCTGTAAACATAGTGGTGCATGTGTCTCTTTGAATTAGTGTTTTTGTGTTTTTGGCTCGGATCATACTCTATGTTTAACTTTTTGAGGAACTGTCAAACTGTGACTGCCTGTTTTACATACCACCAGTATGAGGGGTTCAATTTTTCCATATCCTTGTCAACACTTGTTATTATCTATCTTTTGGATTATAGCCTGATGAATGTGAGGTTGTATCTCATTATGGTTTGTCCATATGGATGTTTATTGATTCCTGACGGATGTTGAGCATCTTTTGAGGTACTTACTGGCCATTTGTATACCTTCTTTAGAGAAATACCTATCCAAATCTTTTGCCTATTTTTATTTTTTTAAGTTTATTTATTTTGAGAGAGAGAGAGAGAGAGAGACAGAGAGAAAGAGACAGAGAGAGAGTCGAGAGAGAGAGAGACAGCACAAGCTGGAGAAAGGCAGAGAGAGAGAGAGAGAGAGAGAGAGAGAGGAGAGAGAGAGAATCCTAAGCAGGCTTCACACACCAGTGCAGACCCCCAAGCAGAGCTTGAACCCATGAACCATGAGATCATGACCTGAGCTAAAGTTGGGAGCTTAACCAACTGAGCCACTCAGATGAGTCTCTCTTGCCTATTTTTAATTTATTTCTTTATTATTGAGTTGTAAGAGTTCTTAACATATCCTGGATGTAAGTCCCTTATTAGATATATGATGTGCAAAGATTTTCTCCCATTCTGCAGGTTGTATTTTCATTTTGTTGGTGATATTGTTTTTATCACAAAATATATATTTTTTAATTTTCTTTGTTAATTGTTTATTTCTGAGAGAGAGAGAGAGAGAGAGAGAGCAGGGGAGGGGCAGAGAGAGAGGGTAGGCACAGAATCTGATGCAGGGTCCAGGCTCTGAGCTATCAGCACAGAGCCGGATGCGGGGCTCAAACTCAAGACTTGTGAAATAATGAACTGAGCTTAACCGACTGAGCCACCCAGGCACCCCTAGCACAAAATATTTTCTTTTGATAAAGTTCAATTCATCTATGTTTTCTTTTGTCACTTCTGTTTTTGGTGTTGTATTTAAAAAAACCCTTGTCCAAAAGGCAAATGTTTTTATATTTCAGGAAAATTCAGTGGGAGAGAGATGTAACGAGGGGAAGCCATCTGATCATTGTTATATAAAGGCATGGGAAAACAAAGAACCAGGTAAGGTGTTTTCAGAATTCAATGTGTCTCGAAGCAGAGAGAGAAGGGGTTGTCTACAGTGCCCTGAATATGCAGGGATTTTACACAGAGGAGGGGTGGAGATTCAGGAGTCATTACCACGGGGATAGTAGCTGAATTCACAGAAGCCCAGTATACTGAGCAAGAAGGGATGAGCTCTGAGGCTTGAACCTTAGGGGGCACCAACATTTAATAGAATAAAAGAAGAAAAAGAGCTCACAATAGAGGTTGACCAAAGACATGGGAGAAGAATCAAAAGATGTTGTGTCACAAGGATCAAGAGAGGAGCAGGTTCTAGAAAGAAAGGTGTGATCAATACAATGTCCAATGAAATAGTTTCCAATGATGGTTAGTAGGTCAAAGACTGAAAAAATCTACTGAATTTGGTATTTGGTTAGTCATTGCTGACCTTGGTCAAAGCATTTCAGTGCTTTAGTAGCAGAGAGGAAGCCTGACTGTGGTAGAATTGAGTACAATAACGAGATAAAGGACAGGTTTACAATATATCAGGGCTACTCTTTCCAGAAGCTTGATTATGAAGAAAGGAAGGATAATGGCCCAGACAGACACCCAGAATCAAAGCTAGGACTTTACTAAAATTATCTTGAGAGGTGCCTCGGTGGCTCAGTGAGATAAGCATCTGACTCTTGATCTCAGTTCAAGTCATGATCTCACAGTTTGTGGGTTTGAGTCCCACGTCCAACTCTGTGCTGATGGTGTGGAGTCTGCTGGGGATTCTCTCTCCCTCTCTCTCTATCCCTCCCCCGCTGTCACTCTCTCTGAAAATAAATAAACTTAAAAGATGTTTGAATAAATGAATAAATAAAATGATCTTGAGTTTGTGTGCCCATCAGAGTTCTAGGTATTTCAAAAAGAAGGGAATTTAATTCATGAGATTATGTGCTTAAAAAAATCAATGGAAGGGTCAGGGTACCTAAGTGAGAAGGCCACCACTGACTTTCAGCTTCAAGATCACATCATCACAGCAGTAATCCATGGCTTCCACCACTGCTAGCACATAACTGCAGCATCATAGCTTTCCTACTCTGAGCTAGTAATGGGAAGAAGACAGGTACTGGTTCAGAAAACTAAGTCACCTGTGCATGCAGGAAGTAGAGGCTTACTCCCTCTAGTAGTAACCCAAACATATCTTGGTTAGAAAGAGAACCCTAGTTTCTAGATGACTAGTAGTTTGTAATTAACCTTGAGCACTATGTGTGAAGCACTATGGTAAGAATGTGTTATTCAGTTTAATTCTCACAACAAGCCCACTTAGTGAGGTCAGTTTTCCAAGGCCATGCTGCTAAGAAATGATGGAGCCACAATTCAAACCCAGGTCTGTCTATTATCACATGTGCCTCTGTGACCAGGCAAAGACAGAGATGTCTGCTATGTGTCCACTTGGGACACTGCAGGGAAGAGGGGCTTCTATCCTCAACCGGTCTTTCAAGAAATTGGTTTGGAATCCTCCAAAGTGACCTGGGGTGGAACCCCATTACCAGTCCTGGAAAGAGAGTTATAAAGTGAGTCATGTTTCTTATTCATGCACCAATAATCTATTCACTAGATTGGTATGTCTTTTCCCTGCTGTAATCAAACTGCCAAAATTATTTCATTTTTTAATTTTAAAAAGAATCATATTACTGCCTTTTAAAACATTGATGAAACCCATTGATCAATCACCAGCACATTCCATTTTACCTTAGCACATTAAGATAGCAGAGGCTATATTGACTATATGCTGTAACACATCAAAAATAAAATAAGCATGAAAGCTTTGGGCATTACTGGTATGGTATCAGATATTCATATAAAAGCCCAAAAGCCTTGATGAAATGCCTTGTCATCATCCAATCTTCATTATTTAGTATAATATTGGAAGCATTTAAAAGAACACTATAAATAAATTAATCTTAAAATTTAATCTGTTCTATTTTAATCAGAGGTAATCCTATCAAGAAAAGCTCAAAAAATGACTAAGCATCTTAACAAGTTTATATAACAGTAAAGTTTTTCTTAAAGGTATTTTATAATCTATGTTATTTCATAATTCATTATTCAATTATTTATTCATTCATCCAGCATTTATTGGTGACCTGTGGTGCTACAGAGAAGAGCTCAAAAGGCTCATCGTGTATTGGGAGAGATAGATAAGTAAAAACATTCAACCAAACTGCTTGTTTGGATCAGCCACAAGGTCAGGAAACCCCACACCTCCTCACATGCATATACCCAGTTAACATCTTGGAGCTGAAAGGGTGGAAAATCTGACATTATCTTTACTTGAAAAGAATAAAACAGTGGCCAGGTCAGGGAAAATACTAGAAGTTTCTTGGGGACGTGCACTTTATAATTTCCTATATTGTTTGAATTTCTCTACAAGCACATACTAGTTGATAATTTTGAAATATGGCAAAATGTAGATGTTAATAAGGTTAATATCATAGAAATTATCGGCATGATTTTTCTCTTTTGTTTTTCCTAGCACATATTTCTTCCAGTTTACAAAGACACCAACCAATCTCAGGAGGAGATTAAGAGATTTGTTACAGAATGAGAACATTGATTGCTTACTGGGTGCCAGGCACTGTTCTAAACAATTTACATATAATGGAGAGAGAAAGATCAGCTTCTGACCTTCAAATAAGATTGTGCAGCCAAACAAAAACACCTGTTTTGCGGGCACTTGGGTTAAGCATCTGACTCTTGATTTCAGTTCAGGTCATGATCTCATAGTCCTGAGATCAAGCCCTGAGACGGGCTGAGTCGACAGCAGCGTGGAGCCTGCTTGGGATTACTTCTCTCTGCCCCTTCCCTGCTTGTGCTCTTTGTCTCCCTCAAAATAAATAAACATTTTTAAAAAAAGACAAAAGAAAAAATAAAACAGGTTGTTGAATAGGGAGAGGATTTCCTAAATTCTTTTATTAACATTCCTCTCCTAACCACTAGAGACCAGGCCTGGTCGACTTGGCTCAGACCATTCTTTTTTTTTTTTAAATATTTTTATTTATTTCTAGGAGAGAAAGAGAGAGAGAGAGAGAGAGAGAGAGAGAGACAGCGTGAGCAGGGGAGGGTCAGAGAGAGAGGGAGACGCAGACTCTGAAACAGGCTCCAGGCTCTGAGCTGGCAGTCAGCACAGAGCCCGACGCGGGGCTCGAACCCATGAACCGCGAGATCATGACCTAAGTGAAAGTCGGTCGCTTAACCAACTAAGCCACCCAGGCGCCCCTCAGACCATTCTTTCCATGAGTAGAGAAGACACCTTGTTGAGGGGGCTCTAACTACTCTGTGATAGAAGAAAGGTGTGTTCCTAAAGAAGCGGGGAGGGAAGTCATTCCTCTTCAGCCAGCCCCAGAATTGTGGGAAAAGAGAGCAAGGCAAGCCCAGCACAGTCAGACACCTGCGCTGAGTACGTAGAATGGGACTGGGGAAGACACCAAGGGCAAAAGGAGGTCCTTCTCTCCCTTTCCCCATCTGAGACTCTGATAAGAAGCCTCATTGCAGGCTGCCTCATGTCAACCCAAGAAGGGCCAGCATGGCCAGGCAGAGAAAAGTCGTGAAATTTAACTTCAGAGTCACCTATGCTTTCCACATGAGGCCCTCGTGACAGAGAATATCTGAGAATCTGGCTGAGGATCCAAAGTGCCAGTGAGGTAGGTAAGGGACTGCAAGATGGGATGGGATAAAATGGGAGTCATAGACAGTCAGAAGGTGTAATAGTGGGAGGAGGCCAGGGAAGGCAGAGTGAGTCAGAAAGAGCTATCAGAACGAGAGGCAGAAACAGAGAGACAAAGAGATATCCATGCCTCACAACAGCCACAGGCGTTAGAGCAATGGCAGCAATGTCAAGAGCATCTAAATGGTTAAGAGTAGAAGAGGTTCCCAAAGACCACAGTGTTCCCCTCAGCCCCAAGGTCAGGCAACCCCACACCTCCCCACATGCATACGCCCAGTTAAAATCTTGGAGCTGAAAGACAGAGTAAGCTTTTATTTTCCAAGACAGACTAACATCACTTTTTAAAGGGAGTGTTTAAATTATTGGATCAGATTAAGTTGAAATCAGGAAAGGCTAAATGGTCATTGTTTTTACCAGCAGGGAGGAATGGAGGAAGAAGACTGGATTAATTAACAAAAGGACTACAGCTTCTCTGTATTTTGGAGATGTGGTATGAGTTAAATTCACAATCCTCCTAAATAAATGTGAAAATCAATTACAAAGCAGAATATTAAATGCTATGGAAAGAAGCATAGGGTGCTATGGGAGCTTTACACGGGAGAAGTAATTGCTGTATTGGATCAGACCCACCGAGGATCCAGCCCAGGATTTGGTCTTTCCAGTGAAATCTCGAATGCTGAGCACTAGATTACAGAGCATGACTGATTCTGACTTTGCATTCCATCAACTGGAAAATTGAGGGTATTCCTTGAAATATCACCAGCTTCTCATAGTATCCCATTACATATTGGCATTCATTGATTTCTCCAACTCTTCTTGAACATTTTTACATATTTGTACCATCTCTCAGAGGCTTTTCATCTCTGTAGAGAATATTTCTGAAACTTCTGTTTGTTAACATCCAATTTTGATGAGTTAGGAAGAGTGAGATGACACAGGTCTGTGTATCAGAATCTTCCTCTTCAGATAGCTTTCCCCAACCTTGAGGGGGAAAAAAGAAAAGAAGTCAAAGTATATTTATGTTTGAAATACATATGGTTTGCTCAGAATGGCTGAAAACCTAAGTTTTATTTCATCACTTGCAGTTCTTCCTCTTGCCCCTAGAAATAACTCCAGTATAACCCATGACTTTTTCGGTGTCTCTTAAGTAGAATAAGTCGATGGTCAGTAATTAAAATATCTAGTTTCCTGTCATAAACAAAACTTTAAGCATGGCTTAATCGTCAGTGTTTTCGCCCTTTCCTAGCTTGGGCTTGCTGCAGAGAGAAGATAAAGGGATGTGGTCACTTGCTTTCCTCTTTCCCGCCCCCATGTCAATTCCTCCTCTACCCACATTGCTAAAAAAAAGGAGGGGAGGGGAGGAGAGGGAAGGGGACAGCAAAGTTCTTACTTGACCAGTGTTGCTGTGAACCAATGTCTGCTCTCTAGCCAGTATTTAAACTCCTTTCTTTTTTGTTGTGGGTGCTTTGGAAACCCTCCTCTCTTTTTCCCTAGGGTTCTCTCACCTTCAGCTCAGTTGTGAAGATTCAAGGCATTCCTATTCCTAGAGGTCTCTCACTCCTCCTCCACAATGGAACTGGCACTATCTCCAGCTTCCCTTCCTATAGACCTTCCTAGACAGGACCGTTTCCTGTGAGGTTTTAGTTGCAGACCACAGAAATCCTTCCAGATCATTTAAACAGAAGGGGTCTTACAACTAGGTTGTAAAATTGAAAGGGCTAGAAGAACATGCTCTAGGCAAAGCTTCTAGAAACAGCTCCTACTGCCAGGATCACATCTCCTTTATGGTCAGGAAAGCTCTCACCAAGGCTGCAGGATGCTCCTGAAACTACCTCTGCCACCACCCATCTGAGCCAAACAGGTACCTCACATTCTGCTGCTCACCCGCCTTCATGCAGTTCCTCGTGTGAGTCCATATGAGTGCAGGTGACAGTGGGAATACCGCTCAAGGGAATCCATGAAACACAGCGCTCACTCAGCTCTCTAGCCTCTCATACAGGAAGACACACCAGGAGCCTAGAATAGATACCAAGGGATGCAATTCACAGGACCTGGTACAGGAACCAAGATCTTTGTTCATGTGAAGTTCAGACCTGGTTGTGGAAAAGAAACAACAAACTCCGAGAGGGTGTCTTCACCTCAGGATTCTCTCCTTTGCTCAAGGGACATTATTAAGTGGTCCCAATCCTCTTTCTCTTGATTTGAGATGAAGAGACAAGCACTCCCAAAATTCTTGGATCACTTTTTACACTCTATTCCATGTTAGTAAAACCCTAATTTGGTCTAGGAATAAATCACAGCAGACTCAGGCCTTCTTTGCCAGGGACCACTCTCAGGGTGAGCATAGGACCCAGTTCTGGCCAATAAAGGAAACTCTACTAGGGGATTCTGGGAGACATTTTTCTCTCACATGAGAAAGAGGCCTTTGAGGCAAAATCTTTTTTTTTTTTTTCTTATCATGCAATCCCTGTTCTCTGCCCTCACTTCTTGTATTGGGTGTTTTGCATGGAGACTCTAACAAGCCATCCAATGAGGCAATGGGGCAAAAGGGCTGAAGATGAAAGCCATCCATTGAGAAGAAAGAGTGGAAGAAGAGAAGTGATCACATCTTGATGGCACCACTGAAGTGCAAACCAAACTAGGGCCTGTTGTCAGGTTTTTTGTCAAGTGAGAACACAAACACTTCGATGACTTAACCAATTATTAATCAGGCATTCTGATACTCACAGCCTGATACATGTTGACTGAGACTGAGTCCCGGGGACCTGTGATAAATAAGAGAAAGAGAATGAGAGAGCCAGTCTGGGCCTAGGAAAATGATGCAAATACAGCCCAAATCAGCAAGTAAGTATTTTCATGTTTCTGCATAGTTAGGACTTTCTGAGCAAGTTTTGCCAGAACCTGGGTTAAAGAACAAGCCTTAGAAGTTAAAATATGGCTGTGACAGCATACAATGAGAGCACTGAGAGATTTACCTCCTAAGACTTATGTATTTACCTTTCAGAGGTGGGGTTGGGGGAGCAAAACCCAAACCAGGGGGACATCACACAAGTTACAGACCAGGAGAGGCTTCTCTTGTCTTTCTCCTGGAATCATTTACAGTTGACTCTTGAACAATATGGGTTTAAACTGCTCTGGTCCAGTTACGTGTAGAGTTTTTTAATGTTTATTTATTTTTGAAAGAGAGACAGAGAGAGAGAGAGAGAGAACAAGCATGGGAGGGGCAGAGGGAGAGGGAGACATAGAATCCGAAGGAGGCTCCAGGCTCTGAGCTGTCAGCACAGAGTCCAATGCAGGCCTCAAACTCACGAACCGTGAGATCATGACCTGAGCCGAAGAGGAACGCTTAACCAACTAAGCTACCCAGGCGCCCCTACATGCAGATATTTTTTTTGATAAATAAAATACAGTACTGTAAGTGTGTTTTTCTCTTATGATTTTCTTAATAACATTTTCTCTTCTCTAGCTTATTTTGTTGTAAGAATACAGTATATAATACATATACAAAATATGTGTTAATCGATTTAATATTATCAGTAAGGCTTCTAGTCAATAGTAGGCTATTAGTAAGTATTAAGGAATTCAAAAGTTGTATGTGGATTTTCAACTGTGCAGGGGGTCCATGCCCCAATCCCCCTGTTGTTGAGGCATCAAACATATTTATGTATTTATTATTTATTTATTTATTTATTTATTTTTTCATATAGTTAGGTTCTATATAAAGTTGTCACGAGCAATGAATTTGTAAACATTAAACATTGCTCATGGGAAAGATATAGGTAGGTTCTTGTGAGCCTGTGGCTGCATTTTCATCAACTGATCTATCTCTCTCTAATTATATATAACCTCACCTTATGTTTGTTTCTGTTTGAAGACGGTTTATGTAACTTGTGTGGTCGACACATAGCTTATTAACATTCATCTCATGCGCCTTAGTCCCTTTGGGCTGCTATGACAAACCCTATAGACCAGAGAGCTTATAAACAGCAGAGTCTCATGGTCATGAAGATTGGGAAGTTCAAGATTAAGGTTCTGGTGGATGCTGCATCTGGTGAAGGCCTCTTGGTTCAAAGATGCCCATATTCTTGCTGTGTCCTCACAAGGTGGAAGGGAACAAGGGAACTCTCTGGAGTGTCATTTGTAAGAGCACCAATTTTATTGCCCATGGGGGCAGAGCCTNACATGAGCTCCTATGCATCAGCATTTCTGTATCCCTTGGGTAAATTCCTAGCAGTGCTATTGCTTGGTCATAGGGGAGTTCAAACCTCCACATTGACATCAAACATATTTATAATTCCAGCAGGTAAATACCCAGGACCTTTCCCTTCTCTTCCCAAGGAAAATGAGTATACCATAAGCAGCAAAGGGTTTTCTCCCTTTCTCAGGAGGGGAAGGGTGAGAGATGTCCCCTTCATATATAAACTCTCAGATTCTCAATTTAGAGGGGCTTACTCTCCTCCAGTACGGAACCCAGCACGTATTGAGTGACATGTGGCTTTCATCATATCACTTTGGGGGATTGGGCAAGGGAACCCATAGTTATGGATGACTTCAGTCTCTGCTCCAGAAACTCATGTTTGCCTTCAGGATAATATAAATAAATGCAGATACTAAAAATTTATCAGTCATAGTAAGAAGACTGTGTGTGGTTCTTTACTAGTAAGTATGTGACTCAGTTACTAAAAAGGCTAATGTGATACTAGATTGTGTTGGTATACAATGAATGTGCTATGCAGGTATATCAAGAGAAACAAATGTATCTCAGTCCTCAGTCCTAACCTGATGCAATCACTTCTGGATTTACATTTTAATAGGATAACAGAGGTAGAGTTTCTACCTCCAGAAGAGGTAGCCAGATAAGCTATGGACTTGGAGACCATGTCATTTTAGCCAAGGTTGAAGGATTGGGGTTTTCTGAAGGGTCATGATACATATGAGGGAGAAGATTCACTTTCTTTTGATTGCTCAGAAAAAACTGCCCACACTCAAGGAGAAGCAGATTTTAGCGTCATACAAAGAAGAATTTTTCTTAAAAAGTTCAGTGGTGCAATGAGCTGCTTTGAAAAGTGGTGAGTTTTCTTGTCATTGGAACTGGGGGAAAGTGGGGTGGTCATATGCTGGACAGGTTGCAAAGAAATCTGTGTTTCTGTAGAAGTTGGTCTAATTGAACTTTTGGGACCCTGGCAACTCTGTGTCTCCACAAAGTCTAATTGGTCATCATCTGAATATTCTCTTTTTTGGCCATTGTCCTATAGAGTTCCCCTCCTTGACAGAGTTGTTTCAATTTCCAGACTTGAAGCCAACACTCTAATCACTTACTTTGTCACTTCCAGTAAGTTAATCTCCTCACTATAGTAGAGACACCAATACTTCCTATTTCATAGGGTTAATTATGGTGATTAAATGAACTAGTACCTGGAAAGCATGCACAGCATTTAGAACAGAACCTAACAAGCACTCAATATGTAATGCTTAATATTAGTTTTTTGTATCTTTGCTTATTGCCTTTCTACCTTTTACTTGGCTGCCCACTCATCCTTCACACCTCCGTTAGTTTTAATTTTCATGCCTCTTATTTTCAATGAGTTTGAGTCCTTGCTCACACAGTAAAGAGCCATGTGATGAATTACCTGCTCATATCTTTTCTCATTTTAAAATTATTTTCCTACTGTATTCTATTATTTGTTAGTCATTTTACTGTCTAAGTTATAGGAGCTTTGTATATACTAGGTCTATGATAATCCTTGTAAATATTTTTCCAGCTTATCCTTTGTGTTTTGACCATAGATATTTGACATGCAAAAAGAAAGTTTTTAAAAATACATGTTAGTATTTATCAATCTTTTCATTCCTGTCATTCATGCACAGCCACTACTCCTCTATTCTTCTTGACTCCAAATGGTGATTAAAAGGTGTAATCCCTTGCACTAGCATTACGAAAAGTCCTGATGTCTTTGTAGACACACAAAAGAAACTGCTATGTCATTAAGATGCTTTAACATTGTGCTTTTAAAAGTGACCCTTTCTTGGAAATAATTTTCCAGTGTCTCTGCTGCTAAAGAACAGCTTCTCATAACATCCGATCACTTACACAGCTTGAGTGTCTTTTGTAGCCAAGTCACTACGGAGGCTCCACTGCAAGGCTCCAGACAGACGGGAACTTATTGTAACCATTATCCTTATCTGCCGGTAAACATCAGATTGCCAGCCAAACCACACACCTGTAGCAATAGGGAAACTGAGTCCCTGCTGTTTAAATAAAAGGACCTGAATTAGGTAGGAGTGATGTTGACATTTTAGCTCCATCTCTGGCCAGTCACCAAAGAAAGCCAACTATGCTGTATTGGACTTGGTGTCAGAAGATCTGGTTCATTCAGTTCTGTTCAATTTCGTTCGTATTTCCTGACCTTTTATTAAGTGTCAGTCACTATGGTTGGTTATAGGGAGAAAGAAGATCACATTAGTCTTCTGTGTAGTATAAAGAGCTCATAGTCTAACAGGGGAAATAGGATAATCATTGACTACATCAGAGTTAATGATATCCAGATACACAGAATATGTTTTGAAAATACAGAGAAGGCGGGGGCACCTGGGAGGATCAGTCTGTTAATGCATCCGACTTTGGCTCGGATCATGATCTCACGGTTCCTGGGTTCCAGCCCTGTATCAGGCTCTGTGTTGACTGTGAGGACCCTGCTTCAGGCTCTGTGTCTCCCTCTTTCTCTGTGCCCTGCCCTGCTTCTGTGCGTGCTCTCTGTCTCTCAAAAATAAATAAATAAAAACATTAAAAAAAAAGAAAATACAGAGAAGAAACTTGAAAAAGAAACCTTAATTTATCTGTTAAGTTTCTCCTAAACATTATCTGCTCATACCTATTTATTTCCTGAGTAATTTTTATTCACAACACTTTTGACACCAGATGAGAGGTGTTTTTCCCTCCTATCACCAAATACAGTGTCTTTTCCAAAACCACTTCTCTGCAGGGTCCAGAATTCAATTAAGTTCTGACTCTAACAATCCAGAGTTACTTCAGGCTCCACAGGTGAAGGGCTCAAGCCTACCAGGCTGCTCCTACTTCGGACCCCAGTCACAAGTCCTGGGCCTCCCATACTTCTGACGAACCCGCTATAACTGGGGTTCCCATGACCTCTCAGGCTAGATAATTTATTAGAATGGCTCACAGAAGTCAGGAACGCATTAAGGGAATGTGATGGGTTGAATGTTAGCCCTCCAAGAGATATGTACGTGTGTGCCAGGGACGCTGACCTTAGCCTTGGGGTCCAGCAGTGGGCCTGATGCTGGTCTTCCATGTCCCATGGAGTGAAACTGGCCCACAATTCCAGCGTTTCGCCCACCTTTTTGAATTTCTTTGATTTCAATTTTTATATTTCTAATTACCATGGCTTGGGGCGAAGGGAAGCCAAGGAGTCATCTAGACTGATGGCTGTTGCACAGCCATATTTATTTATGCTTCCCTGTTTTCAAAAGAGGTATTTGCTGTCTGGCAAAAAATATGTTTACTGTACATATTCAAGACTACAAAAGCCATTGACAGTATCTAAGTCTCTGTCTCCTAGAAATTCCATAAAACAACTCATTAAGGCATGTAGAAAAACAGACAAAGCACACACAATGGAAACATTAATATATGAATGGGTACAAAGTTATTCACAACCCACAGAACAGTTACATGACATATTGAGATTGAGTACCTTTTCTGAGTGGAAAGCCTACTTGGGAGAGTAATGAACAGAAGGGAATTGAGCTCCTCTCTGATCATCCATAAAGTTTTAGGGGAAAAATGGAATTCTAGAATTTGACGATTATACGGTTTCCTTAAGTGAGCAAGCTCTCTACAACCGGCTTGTTTCAATTTAATTCCACTCACAAACATTTATTGTGGTAGGTGCTAGAGACAGTATGTCAGCTGAGTAAAAAAATCTGACTCAAAAAATTCACAGTTGGGGGCGGCAGGGAGAGACATACAAATAATTAAGTTTTGATGGAATGAGCTGTAACTCATGGAATCAAAACTTAATGATGTTATACTCATTATGATGGTATGAGTATAATAAATAGTGTCTACTCAGAGCTTTACAGGGACATGGGTGTGGCAGCAACAGTTTTTCTGGGTGGTTGTCAAGGAAAGTTGCAAAGAAAACGTGATTTTTAGGTTGGACTTTTTGGCGGTCAGCAGGCGTTCACCTGGCGGGTGGAGTCTTATCCGCGGCAGGGACCAAAGACTGGGCAGCATTTTAACCCTGTGCCTAGTAGATTGTCAGNCCGGGCAGGCTGGGACCTTCTCTCCGCGCCATTTTCAAACTGTCCCAGATCCGGAGCCCGAGTCTGGGGCGGAAGGAGCCAGCGAGGGGTGGGGCGAGGCCTGAGGGGCGATGCGGCCGCAGGCAGAGGGAGCGGCGGCCGGAGCTNGCAGACACCCCCCGCCCGCCCCGCGTCCGCCACCCCTGCACTTCTACACCTGGCAGTGAAGCCGCAACCCAGGGGTCGTCCAGGGGCAGCTCGAGCTGCCGGGTTTCCTCCTGCGCTTCTGGCCGCGGGCGTCTGTGCGGTCCTTGCACACCGGCCTGCTGCCTTCCGACGGGTTGATTTAAAAGTTAAATTGCCCTGTTGAGTAAGAATCGTACGTGCTTCTTGTAAAAAATAAAGTGCCCCAAAGCGTAGGACTAGAGCCGTTTGGTAACCTTTGTTTTGCATTTTCGAAAACATCCCCTCTCCCTTCCAGTCTTTACTGGTTTAAGTTTGGCACTGAAAGACTTCGAGACCACCTAACTTAGTTGGCGTTTTGTTTTGTTTTGAGCCCCTGTGCAGACATACGGCAGGTCACTTTTGTAAAAGTAAGATGTACTGGCCCTCAGACACCTGCTTTCCCAGAGTCAAGCTAGTGAGTATTTCTAAACACGTAAGGGTGGAGGACCTTCAAACCTAACCTTTTATATGGTTGTGCTAGAAAATTTCGGGAGAGCTACAGTGCTTGGGTGATGTAGGTGGGCGAAGATAGCAGCCCATAGGTGAGGAAAGCGTACTGCATGCTTTTTGTTCTTCTTGGGGGGATTTTCATCTTTTCTGTCTGCTCTGTGCGTCGATGATTTTTTTGATTAGTTTTCATTCTGCCTCGGCCTGCATGTGAGGAAGTAGCATTTCTTTCTGGGTAACCAAAGCTGGTAACAGACAAAGAGGAGAAATGTTTGAGTGGTGAGGCCCTGCTAGTTCTTGGTTTGACAGATGTTTGTCTTAATTTGTTTAAGTGTTTGTTTTTGAGAGAGAGACAGACAGACAGACAGACCTGAGTGGGGGAAGGGCAGAGACAGAAGGAGACAGACGCTGAAGCGGGCTCCAGGCTCTGAGCCATCAGCTCAGAGCCCAACTTGGGGCTCGAACCCACAAAGAGTGAGATGGTGACCTGAGCCAAAGTCTGACCCTTAGGGACTGAGCCACCCAGGCGCCTCTTGACAGGTGTTTTTCTGATGTCTTCAGGAGTTTCTCTAAACCATCCTGCATCAGTCAGGTCCCTCTTGTGGAAGGAACCTAGAAAGTCCATGGAGACACAACTGAAAGAAAAGGTTAATAAGGGTGTGGAGAGAAAAGATTTGTCGAAAGGAGTTATCAAGGAGAGGTACTTCCTTAGAAGTGATTTGGTGAGTTGCTGCAGCTTAGTTAGATACTACACTTGCTCTTAGCCAAAAGGCCAAGAAGGATGGCACCTGGGTAGAGAAACCAGAGTGCTGGACCAGGGCTCAGGAGACCTGAATGCCCACCTGATTTGTGGCCCTGTGGTTTGGGAAAACTCTCTAGAGAACACCTTTCCTCGCCTTTGCATTGGGGATATGTCTAGTAGGCCATGTCTCCCTTATAGGGTAAGTTGTGAGGATCAAAGTTTGTGTGTATTCATTTGCATTCACATTTTATAAATTGGGGAAAAAAAAACAATAGAGCTGTAAAACAAAATTGTCTTTGGCTTAGAAATATCAGTACTAGCACAGTACTTAGAAAAGAGCAAAGGTTCCAAACAAGCAATCTTTGGATAACTCCATTTTAGGGCAGATTGAGAGAGAATCTATTCATAAACATTGAAAAAGACAAGGATAAAAATATGTGCAGAGATACTTTATGTGTTTGTATCTTTTTTTTTTCACAGAAGTAAAATTTATGTGGTGAAATGCACAGATCTCAAGTGTACTATTTGAAAACCTTTGATAAATGTAGTATACTTGTGTAACCGGTACCCCAATTAACCTAATATTTTCATCACCCCAGAAAGCTCCCTTTTAAACCTCCTAGCTGGTCTCCACCCACTCTGTTGACCCAGGCTGACCCAGCCCACAGCTGTTCTGATTTCTATCTATATAGCTTCATTTTGCCTGTTCTTGAATTTCATGTAAATAGAACCAACCATACAGTATATGTGTCTGGCTTCCATTGCTCAGATGTTGTCCAAATTAATTCATGTGTTTGACATACATCATTAGGTCCTTATCTTGTGTTTCTGAGTAGTAGTATATTGTGTAAATACCTCATAGTTTATTTATACTTCTGCCATTGATGGATATATATACGTTGCTTCCAGGCTGGGAATATTATGAGTAAAGTTGTTGTGAATATTCTTGTAGAGTCTCTTTGTGGATGTTTATTTTAATTTCCTTGAGTTACAGAGTTATAGGGGTAGAAGTTTGTTTAACTTGATAAGAAACTGCCAGACTTTTTCCACAGTGATTGTACATTCTTGTCAGTGTACACTGTGAAAATTCCAATTGCTCCAAATCCTTGACAACATTTGGTCTTGTGCTTTTTATTTTAGCCATTCTAGTATGGGTGAAATTGTACCTCATTATGGTTTTAATTTGTATTTCCTTGATAACTAAAGGTGATGAGCGCCTTTTCATATGATTGTTCCCATTCAGTCACCTTTTGCAAGGTGTGTATTCAAGTCTTTAGCCCATTTTCTTTTGAATGGTCTTTGTTATTGAACTATAAGTGTTCTTTATGTACTCCATATACAAATCCTTTGTCAGGTATTATGAATATTTTCTCCCATTCACTTTTTTTTCTTAATGGGATATTTTGATGGAACGTTTTTAATTTGATGAAGTCTAAAAACTTATCAGATTTTTCTTTTATATTTAATGCTTTCAAAAAAGGCTTCTCTAAAGATTCTCTGCCTACCTCATGTTTGGGAAAATATTCTTCTTTGTTTTCTTCTTTATTTTTTTTTTTTACACACAGATTTATAAAGTCTGAATATTCCAGAAAGCTGCTTACCTGAAGAGAAACAAAAAGTAGTTGATTCATATTAAAATAATATTTTCTTCTTACAGTGAAACAGTAATAGTAGCTATAATAACAGTAACATTTTACTCCTTTCTTTTAGGACTTTAGTTTGGGGGAGTGAAAAAAAACTAGTTTTGGAAGACAAGATGACTACAGCTGCAGAAAGAAAGTATATTAATATTAGAAAAAGATTGGATCAGTTGGGATACCGCCAGACTCTCACAGTGGAGTGTTTACCTTTGGTAGAAAAACTTTTCAGGTAAAGATGAAAATGCAGTTCTAAACCTGTGTGATCCTTAATCCCATTTACCTAGTTTCCTTTGAACTTTGTGTTATGGTAAAGAAATGCATGGATTTTTTGTTTGTTTGTTTGTTTGTTTTTATAAAGTCCTTCAATCATCTGAAGCTCATCTATTCTTAGATCCTACTTCCATGTCATCAGTTCAAGGCCTCCACATTGCAAAACTCTCTGGGTATAGTTCATAGTAGATGTTTCTGAGAGTTTTCTCTGTGAATAGAATTACAGTTTTTTTGAGACTTTTCTGATAGAGTTGGGAGTTCTGTGTCTACCTCTCTGGTCTTTAATTACTATCATTTCATAATGGTTCTCCAGTGGTTGGTTATTATTTTTAATGGTTACATGTTACTTTAGGTGAAAGATTCTGTGTGATTTTTGTTCTTTTTTACATGAATTGTTACTGTGATTTGAGACAGGAACAGAGAAATTGCTTGGGAAGCTTTTGCAGTAGGGCTCCAAGCTGTGATGATGGTAAGGAGAGACTGGAGGAGGATACTTGGTGGTCTTTTTTATGGCTTCCAGAACTCTTCATGATGTAGTTCTAGCTCTACAATTCAGGGTAAAGTATGTATAACTTTCAGAAACTGGCAAACTTTTTCTACATTGATTTTGTACTCCTGCAGCTTCATCTCCCCTGTATTTAACCATTTGAAGCTCCCTAAACGTGTATACTCTCGCCCTCAGTCTGTCCATGTGTTATTCTGTCTGCCTGGGAAATCCCTCTCTCCTCTCCCTCTTGCCCCATGCTCATTTAACTGTAATGGCCAACAGGAGTCTGTCACATCTGCTAAATGTTAACCTTCACTACTTAAATCATTGTTGGAAACTTTTCTTGTGTTTCCTTTAGAATGCAAACTCTGTAAGACTAGAGACTGACTTTACTATACCTAGGACAGACTGAACACATAGTTGGTACTGAAATTGTTGTTGAGTTTATCACACAGTATTAATTAAACCTTGACAAACTGTCAGCAGGATATAAGCTTCATGATGGTGGTTTCTCTATTGTATTCCCTGCTCAGTAAATACTGATGGATGAATATTCTGGTCTGTGTGCTTAGGGGTAAGGAGCTGATTCTTAATCTTACATGCTAGCAATTAGCATGTATCAGGCATTCAATAAAATTTTGCTGAGTGTACAGATAAGTTTCACAGATTCCACAGTATCAGGTGACTAATATTGGAAGTGGGGATGAGTGAAAGGGGAGCTTGAAAGATGAATATGTGTATATGTTTCATAACTTTTTTTTTTTGAGAAATTTTTGAGCACTTGGTACCTTGAAAGACCCCTAGTGTTTCTGTTTTTATTTTTAAAATTTTATGTATTTGCTTTAAAGGTGTATTTGAGAGAGAGAGAGAGAGTGCAAATGCACGCAAGATTGGGAGAGGGGTAGAGAGAGGGAAGAGAGAATCCCAAACAATCTTAGAGCTGTTGGCACAGAGCCTGACATGGAGCTTGAGATCACAAACTGTGAGATCATGACCTGAGCTGAAATCAAGAGTTATTTGCTTAGGCTGAAATCAAGTCTGATGCTTAACTGACTGAACCACCCAGGCGCCCTTGTTTTTAGATTTGATCTCACTTAGCATCAACATTTAACATTTTTAGAAATATATTTTTAGTTATTAAAAGTTAAAGGAATGTTTCCTTGTATTTATATTTTCTATTCTTTCATTTCAGTGACCTAGTTCATACTACAGAAAGTCTTCGGAAATCAAAATTATGTGCTGTAAAAGCTGAAAAAGAAAGTGCCAATTTTGATTTTGTTTTGGAACCTTATAAACTTGAAAATGCAAGATTGGTAAAGGAAAATAATGAATTATACCTAGAATTAATGAAACTGAGAGAACAATCAAGCCAACACATTAAAGGTAAAATTTTGTGATTTATAAAATGTAATATTTTATGCCTTCTTTCGTTTTATATGTAGGGTTGGCATCTATGCAGAAATGTAATACTCTTCCCCCTGCCAGTCTTGAAATAATGTAGAGTGTGTCGAAAGAGTTCCCAACAAGGAAAATAAATTTGCATTTCATAGCTATATTTATCCTCACTATATGGCAATTAAATTTTTAGAATTAAAATTGCTATAGAAAAAGGCACAGCATAGGGAATATAGTCAATGATATTGCAATAGCATCATGTGGTAACAGATGGGAGCTACTTGTGAACATAGCATAACTTAACAGAGAAGTTGAATTACTGTGTTGCATACCTGAAAATAATATAACGTGTGACACCTATACTCAAAAAAATTAAAAAAAAATTTTTTTTAGTGTTTACTTATTTTTGAGAGAGAGAGAGACCGAGTATGAATGGGGAAGGAGAAGAGAGAGAGGGAGACACAGAGACTGAAGCAGGCTCCAGGCTCTGGCACAGAGCCCAGTGTGGGGCTTGAACCCATGAACCGTGAGATCACGACCTGAGTCCAAGTCAGACACTTAACTGAATGAGCCACCAGGCACCTCCCCCCGTTTATTTTAATTAATAAAAAAATAAAATGCTGTAGAATATATTAAGTGCTGAAACTAAAGAAATGTCCTTGAAATAACCTCTTACTAAGAGGAATAAAGTGAGGTGAAAGCCTTTTATCATTCTGAATCTTTAGTACCCTGTCTTTGAACTCAGAGATTGAATAGAATGATTTCAGGGCACCTAGGTGGCTCAGTCGGTTGCGCAGTGGTTGGTTGTTGAGGTGGCTCAGGTAATGATCTCACGGTTGGTGGTTTGAGCCCTGTATCAGGCTTTGTGCTGACAGTTCAGAGCCTGGAGCCTGCTTCAGATTCTGTGTCTCCCTCTCTTTTTGCCCCTCCCCCATTCATGCTCTGCACACATCTCTCTCTCAAAAAAGGAATAAACATTAAAAAATTAAAAAAAAAAATGATTTCAAAGGTCCTCGACAGAGGGTAATTGTATGGCTATCTTATTATACATTCTTGTTATATTCAGTAGAAAGCCCTGTCTAATATTTGGCATTAATTCATAATCCCTCAGCTTCATACCCAGTTTACTAAGTTGGATCAAAAGCTGTAACTTATATTAAGCCACATAGCAGGAAAAAAATATAATTCCCTTTTTGTTTAGTGACTTATTTGTAGTTTGTTAACTGTGGTAGAATAAGTAATAGTTTTTCAAACAAATCTTGGCTAAGAATTAGATGGAGCCTTTCAAATTAATGTGATTTTGTATTTTGTGAAATGGAAGGCCTTCACAGATTTCTTGATCTGTAAAATAGTTTTTTAATCTTTTTCATTTTAAGAGTTGAAAACTACACTGAAGAAGTGTGCACATGAAACAGCTGATCTGAAATTTCTAAATAACCAGTATGTTCATAAACTCAAACTTTTGGAAAAAGAGAGCAAAGCTAAGAATGAAAGAATTCAACAACTTCAAGAAAAGAATTTGCATGCTGTAGTACAAACTCCAGGTGGGTCTGTTCCTTCTCAAAACAAATGATATATACCTAATCTTTTAAAAATATTAAAGCTGTTGACTAAAATAGGACTTTGGATTTTCATGCTTAGACTTTAGTATTTGAAAAGATGATTTGGATCATCACAATAAACTTTTCAATTTGTTTCTGAAGATCTGGGTAGTATTTTATACAGTGCTTAGGAACTTCTATAGTAGTAGCATCTTAGGTACAAGTAGTTTAACTTCAGCGCCTAGAGTTTTAAGGAAACTTAAATCATTATTTAAGTTCCTTTTTAAAATTATTATCATCATTTTATTTTATTATTTTTTTCCAACCCAAATTGTTTGCAGCTTTATTAACGATTCTTTTCATAAAGAATCATGGTATTTCAGAGAGGACATGGACAGTCAGTTATTAACAGTATACAACAACTTTCAAACTCCTTTGAAATGGACTTCAAAATTCAGTGAACTACCAAAATCAGAAAGCCACTTTAAAACCCAGTGACGTCTTCATTTGATGCTCTGAACAGGAAAGGTTTAGGGTAAAGGTTGACATTTCACATTTAGCATGTTGTTTAACAGCTTGTTACAAGCCAGCCCTGACTTTCAGGAAATGAAATGAAAATGGTAGAATTATCAGTTTGAAGATCCACAGGCTAAAAAAGGAACTCTTTGATGGCTGCCATCTCAATATTATCATTATTTTAGTTGTAAAGGTAATCCATACTCATTAAAGAATTTAGAAATGATATATTTTCCTTATTTCTTAGTTTATTTTACTGGTTTTTAGCTGTATACTCAATAGTTCTTAAGACAAAAGAAATGATGGGGCATATCCAGAGTTGAGGGTGGAGAGGCATAAAGTTGGTGGAAGAATCTCTAGTACCAGTGACAAGATGTCTGAATGATGGGATGAAGGTTATTGAGAGTGAGTGAGGTATAGGAAAATGCTGGTTTATGAGATGAGGTGGAGACTGAGGGATCAGGAGCATAGTGAGAACCAGGAGTGATTTAGTCAGAATGAAGACTGTGATGAAGGGAGTTGGAGATCTATATGCTGGCACAGTTCCAACTGGTGACGAAGACCAAGCGTAGTCATTTTATGGTGTCCCTATAGCCAAATGGAATCATTGAGGATTGAAATGTCAGGAGATGAGATGGAGAGGGAGATTTTGGGCTTTTCTCAGATTTCCTGAGAAAAGAATGGGGCAAATTCCAGAGAGATTCAGGAGGTGGAATCTATAGATTCCACTATATGTGACTAAATGTGAGGGACTTGGGAAGTAGAGGAATTCCCAGATTTCTTTGCTAGTGAATGAGTGGATAGATGATGGTACTCTTTTTAAGATTGAGAAGGTGGAAGGCAGAGCAGGAGTTCACTGTGTTTGTGTCGTGGAACATCCACATTGAGATTTCTAGTATGCAGTGGAATTTGTGGTGTAGATCTGTTCTTAGAAGTGTGGTCCCAGGGGCTCCTGGGTAGCTCAGTTGGTTAAGCATCTGACTCTTGATTTCCTTTCACGTCATGATCTCATGGTTCATGAGGTGTCATGAGATCAAGCCCCAGCTCAGACTCTAGCTCTGAATTGTAGAGCCTGCTTGGGATTCTCTCTCCCTTTCTCTCTCTCTGCCCCTCCCCAACTCACACACTTGCTCTCTTGCTCTTTCTCTCAAAATAAATAAATAAACTTAAAAAAATAAAAAGGCATGTGGTCCCAGATGAGGATTCGAATTTGGGAGTCATTAGAGTATCATGGGAATTGAAGCTATGGATGGGATAGGAATTAGCTAGTGAGATTATGTAGACTGGGACAGAGGAGAACCAAAGACAGACCCTAGGGAAGTTGGCATTTAAAGGACTGTGGAAGGAGAGGGTCTTTGTCAGAAGCTGAAAAGGAGCAACCAAGGTGAAAAACCAGTAGGTAAGGGAAGGAGATAATGGCTTGCCTTGTTTAGTGTGTAACCATAAGCAAGTCATTTAAATACGTTTGACCCAGTTTCTTCATCCTCAAAATGAGGTAAGCGTATACAAAATTTGTTAGGATTTTAATGAAGACAAGGTTGTGGATTATGTTTGTTCTTCGTGACAATAGATTTGTCTTTCAAGTGTGTGTCTAATCTTGGCCAAATGCTGAGAAAGGTAAGCTATTTATAATTTGGACCAAGACAGTATATATCTACCCATAAAAAGAAATGACTCCTGCTAGTTTCCAGGATAATTAAGTAGATATTTCCTACTAATTCAGGTTGTAGCATCATTTTATATTATAGATGACTTTGATTATATACTAATTTTGCCACATAAAGTTTCTCTTATCTCTTATTTGCTTAATAAAGCAGTATTTATTGCTTAATAAAGGTTTTTTATTTTAGTTATCACTTCCTTAAGCTTCTCATTTGACAGTTTCCTTCTGGTGATGATTTCTTGAGTTCATAATAGGAAATACCACAAGGCACACTCAACTTTTAATCTTGCCAAAGTCTTGTCCCCATCCGGTGGAGGAATAGATTAAATCTGGGTATATGTACCAAGCATGCAGAAAATAAAACTTGTTTCATAACCATGTCTTGTTGAGGTTTTCAGGAATGCATTGTATAGTTAAAGATCAGGGTGTGAGTATTTGTAAGGGAGGAGATACTTTATCACTAGGTTATATGAGCTAGTGGCATACTTTATTACAAAAAGCCTAACCTTCTGGAATATTTAATTCTAAGACAATGTTTTGTTTCTTTTAAATGTTTTTGAAGTACACATTTGTTTTTAGGTGGCAAGAAAAGAAGTATTGCTTTCAGGCGCCAGCGTATGCAGATAGATGAACCAGTTCCTCCCTCTGAAGTCAGTTCATATCCAGTTCCACAGCCAGATGACCCTTACATTGCAGACCTCCTGCAAGTGGCTGATAACAGGTGCATTAAATACTTTTTTGCTAATTTCAGTTAATCAATTTGATTAACTATAAGTTTCTTGATGATAGAGCTTCAGTCTTCTTGACTTCTTGACTCCAGGGCCTAGTACAGAATTTTGTGTAAGTACTCAAGAAGTACTTTCTGAATGTATCCTGAATATAGAATGTTTTTATTTGTTTTGAACTTTGATCTCAAATAGATCATAAATCTGATGTTTCTGTTCATATCTGCTTTAAAATAATTTACTGCCATCTAGAACCTATTTTAGTAGAGTTGCTTTAATGTTTAGTTTCATTGCCCAATTCATCTTTTATAGGAGTCTTTATTACTTCAGATTATGTCAAATGCCAATGAACATGATAGATTTGTAACTGGCTTTGAAATTCTTGCTTCATGATTCTCTAGCTCTATGTGTTGGTTTTTCCTTATATTAGAATCAGATATAAATTCTATTTTAATTAAACTTCATTAAACTGAGAAAAGCACAATGTAAGTATTCTGGGGATGTAAAGATGAGTAAGATGGTATTGCTGCTTTCAAGAAGCTTATATTCTAACAGCAAAAATGAGACGAGAAATACATAGAATGCCATTAGGAAAATAATAAGGGGTTCAAAGGAGCAAAAGAGCACTAGTGACAGTCTCTATGGTCATAGCTGGAGACACATTCTAAAATACATACTACACTAGTAGAAATGGTTAGTGCAAATAACTATTTTTTAGGTTATGTAAAGAATATGGAGGAGTTTTTTCACTTTATTAATCTCAATATAACAGTCCAAAGGAAAATTACTTGAGATACTGATTAGGATCTCTTAGTTATTCTCACTTGGTGTTACATAACTAAATTTATAATTATCTGAACTTAATTGTGAAGTGTTTTATTTTTCTGTTACAGTTGTAATGTAGGACTTCTCAGACAGCATGTCAGTATATTTAAGGAGGCTTTTGGTCTACATAGATGTCATTTTTTGTTATCTTTTACTCTTTAAAATCTTTCTTTTCTATCAGACCATCATGGGTGGCATTGTCTCTTAAAGATCTTGTTTTTATTTGCACATATACATAGTCTGTATGCAGAGTTATTCATGTGCAATATATATGAGTGCAATTGCATACATACTCTTCTAACCCTAGATAAGTAGGAAAAGTTGGTTCCAGTAACAGCAGGGACCGGGCCTCACTGACTCTAGTCCATGGAAAATCTCTCTTAAAAGCTGAACTGGTTTCAGGCTTTATTTTTCCAGTATGAAAGTGGTTATGTCATATTTATGTTAATGTTTGGCAAAATTTGATGTAGTATAAATACATTTGAGCAGTTTGTACAATTAGATAATTTGGACAAATCTTGATTTTGTTAGAATTAATAAGTTCCGGAAAGCAGTAGATTTTTGCTGTAGCTACTTGGTAAATTGTAGTATTTCTCAATATTTTTCTTCTCCAGGATTGCAGGGTAGTTCATTAGAAAATACAGGGTCATTTAGAAAACACACTTTGATTCCTTATTTCACTTAATAATGTTGTGAATTCTAGACTACACCCTCTAGTTTCTTGAACCTAAGAATTGACAGCAGTACCTCAGAGAGCTTTTTTTGTTTTTTTGTTTTTATGTTTGTTTATTTTTGAGAGAGAGACAGTGTGTGCCCTGGGGAGAGCAGAGAGTGAGGGAGACATACAGTCTGAAGCAGGCTCCAGGCTCTGAGCTGTCAGCCCAGAGCCCAACATGAGGCTTGAACCTACATACCCAGACCATGAGATCACGACCTGAGCTGAAGTCGGTCGCCCAACTGACTGAGCCACCAAGGCGCCCCCTCAAAGAGTTTTAAAGGTCAGAATGCAATAGTAGGCATAATGTATCTGAGTTTCAAATTATTTACCACTCAGGGTTTTTTTTTTATCCGTTCTTAGAATGTGAAATTAAATCTTCAAGCTAATGTACTCTGCTTATATTGTGCTTAGGAACCCTTTGGCACAGCACTTCACACCTTATTGAGAAATAGAAAGTAGAGAATTTGTAGGAGAACACATCTAGTTTCATTTCTTGTTATTTTGTATTTCTTAACAAAACTATATTGGCAGTAATTATAAATGTGTTTCAGAATTCAAGAACTTCAAGAGGAAGTCCACCAGTTAAAAGAAAAGTTAGCAGTGATGGAAAGTGAACTGAGAGATTATAACCAGCAGGTAGGATTTTTATATGCTTGCATGGTAGGGATGCATGGTTGCATTGTTGGGATGGGTATGCTGTGATTATGAATAAAATTGGTTTATATTTGGGATTACTGATCCTGAGTAATACAGCTTTTATCTTTCCTACCAATTTGTTAATAACAATAGTAGCTAGAGTGGCTTAGGTGGCTTTAGAACAAACAGTTCAGTCCCTTCATTATGCATTGAGGTAAATAGTAGTTTTTTTGGGTTTTTGTTTTTTTTTTTAGGTAAGTCCTCTTATCTCCCCAGATATTTTATTTTATTGTTTCCATCTTGGGAGATATTTTATTGAAGTGCATTATGCTTTAAAGTAGTATCTTACATAATTTTTTTGCTCTTACTATAGATTTTGTCATTTTGAAGTCATTTTGAGAGTGGTACCATATTTTTTGTTGTATATTCTCTGTAAGAGCTAGTAAAACAGTTTTCTAAAGAAGCTGGGGAATTAATATTGCAGGGTTAGGTCATAACCATAATAAGCTTTGTTCTTTTATAACTTCTGTTGGTATTTTGGCTAAATTCTGATTTGTGTAATTATAGGCTTTCTTAATATGCTTACTGAAGCTTAAATTGGGTAACATGTTTTTCATTTTCTGTACATGACTATTTTTTTGGAGTGAAGTGATCTGCACATACAAATATAGACGTAACTTATGTTTGGTATAACTGTTAAGTTTATAAAGTACTTTGAAGATTATTCAGATAAAAATGGAGTAAAAAACGATAGTGATAATGTCAACCAAAAAACTTACTATATGGAGAGAGATAAAACTTGTCCATATTTGATATCTTCACAGTTGAATGTTATCATTTTTTAATTTATAATCATACTTCATCACATTTTTTTCCAAGTACTTTATGAACATAGCTGACCAGTCTTTATCATCTTTGTGAGGTGGCTGAGGTGTTTGGAGAAAATAACCTGACCATTCTGATTGAAACCATCAATTTATTGTGGTTATCAATCTTAATTGAATCCACTCTGCTGCCTGTCTTTTTTGCTTTTTTTTTTTTTGCTTGAGTTCATTCTGTTTTATCAGACTGTATTCCAAATGTTGCTGTTCTCCCCAAGCTCTTTCACCCAATCTATAATAAATACCCTTGTTATCAAGATACCACCTTGTCTCAACTTCCTGTCTCTATCTTTAAAATTAGCAATGTTGGGGTACCTGGATGGCTCAGTTGATTTAATGTTCAACTCTTGATTTCAGCTCAGGTCATGATCTCACAGTTTGTGGGTTCAAGCCTCGCATTGGACTCTGTGCTGACAGTGTGGAGTTTGCTTAGGATTGTCTTTCTCCCTCTCTATCTCTGCGCCTCCCCCACTGACTGTTTCTTTCCCCACTCCCCCATAAATAAAGAAACATTTTTAAAAAATAAAATAATTATCAGTGTTCATGCTCAGGTTCTCGAGACTTAATGAGTAGTGTGGTATTCTTCCTGTTTGGAAGACTACCTGTGTGCTTGGCTCTATTTCCTCCCTTCTTATTTTGCTTTAATCACTTTTTCCTTTTTTCTTTAACAAAGTCATATATGGTCACTTTACAGCTAGTAATGCTTTTAATTTTCCTCACAGTCCTAGAGAGAGGTGTTATCATGGTCATTACTAACATCCCTTAAAAAGATCTCCTTTAGGAGAATCTGAGTGGCTCAGTCAGTTAAGTGTCCAACTCTTGATTTTGACTAAGGCCATGATCTCACGGTTTGCGAGTTCAAGCTCCACATTGGGCTCCATGCTGACAGTACAGAGCCTGCTTGGGATTCTGTCTCTTCCTCTCTCTCTCTGCCCCTGCCCACTCATGCTCTCTCTGTCTCTCAAAATAAATAAATTAAAACATTAATAATAATAGTAATTTTTTTTAAAAAGGTCTCCTTTAACTCTCTCTCCCTTTTGCTAATGCCATCTCCTCCCTTATGTAAACTTCTCTAAAGACTATCTTACTCTTCTGTCTCCACTTCTTCACCGCCTGCTTCCTGGTGCGTTCTGGCTTCTGCTTCCCATTACATAAATGGGTTTAGTAATGACACCAGTGACATTAATTGCTAGATCCAAAAGGACACTTTTAGTCTCTATTTTCTTGACCCCTTTGTAATATTTGACATTATTGATAACTTCTCTTTGAAACCTTTTCATGACTTCATTTTCTTTGAGTTTTCCCTTTTTTTAATTTTTTAAAATTTTTAAATGTTTTTTATTTCTGAGAGAGAGAGAGAGACAGTGTGAGCAGGGGAGGGTCAGAGAGAGAGGGAGTCACAGAATCTGAAACAGGCTCCAGACTCTGAGCTAGCTGTCAGCACAGAGCCTTACGAGGGGCTTGAACCCACGAACCATGAAATCATGACCTGAGCCGAAGTCGGTCGTTTAACCGACTAAGCCACCCAGGTGCCCCGTCCCCCCCTTTTTTTTTTAAATCTCTTATAATTTCTTCTTTGCTTTTTTCCTCTGCCTGTTCCCTGAAATATTATTGTTTTTCAGGATTCTGTCTTTGGCTCCTTCATCTTTCCCTGTGTATTTTCTCAGAAGATCTCATCTACTCTCTTAAAATATCCTCTTTATGTTGATAACTTCCCAATCTTTCTGGCTCAAATCTCTGCAGAGGTCCAGACCCATGTGTCCAATTTTATACTGGAAATTTCCACTTGGATGAAAGTTCTTTGTACCATATGCCCGGTACTGAACGTGTTATCTTCTGCCTCAAATCTGTTTTTTATCCTGTATTCTCTACATTGGTTGGTGGCATCACCATCTGCCCAGGCCAACATTCTCTAATCTTTCTAGATCTCATTCTCTTCCCTTTGCTTACCACTCACCAAATTGTCACTTCTAAGTACTTTGTAAACTTACTTATCTAGTAAGATAAAGTACTTCTGCTCTAACTTATCTCACTGCGTATTCTACACCTTATTCATCTCTCGTTCATTCCTCCAAAAGGTCTCCCTGCCTCTGATTTTATTCTTAATCATCTTTTAGTGCAGAACAGTCTTTCTCCTTAGCAAAGTATTCAGTACTTGTAATTAGTTCCTGCCTGATTCTTCAGACCCAACCGTAAGTTCGCTTGCACATTACAATCCAGTCTTACTGAGCCATTTCTGCTCCTTCAATCATACTATATGGCTTTATGTTTCTGTGACACTGCCTGGAACATTCTTCCTTTCTTCTTTCTCTTCACAGCATAATTTATAACCTTTTTGGGCATATGTATTTGATAAAGCCTTCACTAATTTCCGTAGGAATATGGTTATATCATGGAAAGTAAATCAGTTTATTCTCTTAATCACTTTGGTGTCATATACCTATTTATTCTACCATCGAACAACATATTATACAGCAATTATTATTTTACTTGCTAGTTTTCCTGGTAAAACTGTGTTCCTGAAAGTTGGAAACAATGTTTTATTCATCTTCATTTACCTAGAATTGTGTTCAATATTGTTGAATTGAGTGCTTGGTTTTATAGTTTTCATGTTTTTTTGAAAAAATACAAGACTGTAAAGGTGTATGTCTGTGTTTCCAAATTCGTGCATGTAAGTGTGATTTCATGGTTGATGGTGATCTCTGTGATTTTGTGTGTGTTGTTTTCTAAATAATAGATAATTAATTAAATTCACCCCAAATTCCTATCCTTTTTAATATTGAGTGTCAGTAGCACTTCTTTCTGTGCTACATATATTCATTTATTCTACGTTTATTCCACTAGGTACTGAAGTTGCTCAGATGCTGTTCTAGTACTCAGTCATTTCTTTTTATGTAAACATTGCCTAATCTTGGAGGAGGGGGAAAAACAAAAATTAAAATTAATTAGGAAGAATCTATTCAATAGAAATACTTATAAAAGCTTTGTTGACAATCTTATTTTGACATTTTCTCTGTTTATTTTTGCTCTGTTTATATGCATTTTATAATCCCATATTCATGTGGATACATATAGGAGTGTTAATCTCTTGTATACATGGTGACACATAAGAGAAATGGAAGTATATCCAAAGAAGTGTCCAGCCTTAATTATTTCAGTTTAAAGCAAATTTTTAAAAATGATAGCATGACCTTTTGTCTTCAGATTGAGCTAAGAGAACGAGAGATAGAACGACTGTCAGTTGCATTGGACAGTGGCCGCTCCCCTGATGTTCTCTCTCTGGAGACTAGAAACAAAACGAATGAAAAGCTTATTGCTCATTTAAATATTCAGGTAATGACATTTATTAATTATTTCATTGTGTATATATGATTGTTAAGTGTTTCTGACAGTCCATGGATTTGTAAAAGTGAGAGTTATTTACTAGTGTATTATTTGCAGTGGAAAAAATTTGATAGAGCCAAACTATCCAAAAATAGGATGCAGCTATTAAAAATCATGTTTTAAAAAATATTTAATGAGCCAGGAAAATATATATACCATAATGTTAAATATTTAAAAGAGGAGAATAGGCATGGCTGAGTGGCTCAGTCGGTTAAGCATCTGACTCTTGGTTTCAGCTCAGGTCATGATCTCCCGGTTTGTGAGTTCGAGCCTACTTGGGATTCTTTCTCTCTCCCTTTCTCTCTGCCCTTACTCTGCTAGCACACTCTCTCTCATTCTCTCAAAATAAATAAACATTAAAAAAAATTTAAAGGAGGAGAATAAACCATAGATACAATGTGATCTTGAGTTTTGTTTTTAAAAATGTGTGTATGACACTGGAAGAGAATACACTAAAATATACTAGCAGTTTATCTTTGTGTGACGAGATACTCTTTTTGAAAAATAGAAGATACTCTTTTGAAGAATTTTCTTTATTTTTGAAATTTTTATATTTCTTTATAAATTTATAAATGTCAAAAAGATTTTAAACAGGAAATCCAAAAATTAAACATGTAATAGATTCCCTTGCCATGTGTCTGACCTAAGAGTAAAAGAACAGGAGAGTTCCATAAAGCATGTTACCTCACCTTTAGAAATTTAGAAATTCTGACTGGACCAGAACCAGAATAGAGTAAGTCATGAATATCAGCAGTAGCCCTAGAGCAGTACTGTCTAATACAAATATGTTATGAGCCACATATGTAATTTAAAATTTCCTAGGAGTGCCTGGGTGGCTCACTCGGTTAAGCATCCAACTTCAGCCCAGGTCATGATCTCACTGGCCATGGGTTCAAATCCTGTATCAGGCTCTGTGCTGATAGCTCAGAGCCTGGAGCCTCCTTCAGATGCTGTGTCTCCCTCTCTCTGCTTGCGTTCTATCTGTTCTATCTCTCTCAAAAATAAACATTAAATAATATAATTTTCTAGTAACTAGATTAAAAAAATAAGAAGAAACAGATGAAATTAATTTTAATAATACATTTACCTCAGTATATCCAAAATATAATTTGTGTGTAATTATTGTTGTGAAATGTTGATGTTGTCGGGGCACCTGGGTTGCTCAGTCGGTTAAGAGTCCGGCTTCAGCTCAGTTCATGATCTCACAGTTCGTGGGTTCAACCCCTCATTGGGCTCTGTGCTGACAGCTAGCTCAGAGCCTGGAGCCTGCTTCTGATTGTGTATCTTCCTCTCTCTCTGACCCTCCCCTGTTCACGCTGTCTCTCTCTCAGAAATAAATAAAAAAAATTAAAAAAAAAAATTTTAATGTTGATGTTGTCATATTTTCCTTTTTTTCTTTTTTGTACCAAGTATTTGAAATCTTGTGTATGTTTTACATTTATAGCACACCTCAGTTTTGACTATCCACAGTATGCACATGTGGGTGTTGGTGACTACTATATTGGACAACACAGTCCAGAGTGAGATTATCGTAGTGATATTCTTGTCATAATTGTAGAACTCTCTGTTGAGAAAAAGTTCACACAAATGTTTTACTTTTCCTTTCCTTCCATGTTTAAAAATTGAATGCCAATGGTTATATATTTGTATTAAACCACACATTGTCAGTTTTGTGAATCAACAGTGTAAGATTGCAAATTTAAAATACCTCTGGTTTAATTTTCAATATTTTAAAAAATACAGTACTTTGAAATATTTAGGATATTTTTGAAGTATTTATATTTGAAGGATATATTTGAAGTATTTAGGATAATTTCCCAATTCATATACCTATGAATTACAAATTCAATTTAGGTTGACTTTCTTCAGCAAGCTAATAAAGACCTGGAGAAGCATATACAGGAGCTTATGGAAACCAAAGAAACAGTAACTACTGAAGTTGTTAATTTAAGTAACAAAAATGAAAAACTCTGCCAAGAATTAACTGAAATAGACCAGTTAGCACAGCAGTTGGAAAGACATAAAGAAGAAGTACTTGAGACTGCCGATAAAGAACTTGGGGAAGCAAAGGTATGTCTAGGTTGTGGGAGCGTTTGTTAATTCGTCTAGAACATAGTGAGCTTAAGCCCATTGATATCTGATTGGGTCTTTTGATTTGTTTGTCTTGTAATTCAAGTTTTTCCGCTTTCTAAATTTGCCTGTGTTTCTGAAGCATGCTTCAGGCTAGTTCTCTAGACTTTGTCCTATTTTCCTTCAAGATTTTCATCTCTGTTCTTTTATCTGTCTTGTGAGTGAGCTGTGGAAGTTTGTCTTCTATGTCATTTTGTGCTCATGAACCCTTTAAAAAAATATTTTGAACAGTGTATATATCCTTGCATACTTTTAAGTTGGTAGCTAACATTTTTCATCTTTAAGTTTAAATAGATACTAAAGGGGGCGGCTGGTTGGTGCAGTGGAGGAGTGTGCAACTCTTGATCTCAGGATTGTGAGTTCGAGCCCCACATTGGGTGTAAAGATTACTTAAAAATAAAATCTTTAAAAATAATAATTAATAAATAGATACAAAGGATGTAATTTCCAGTCTATTGATCTCATAAAACTGTCTCATTGTTCTTTTAAATATAGCTAGTAGAATCTAAATGACCCTTTTTTCTTGAAATTTCCACAGTTTTATCCTCTTTTAACATATTTATGCTTGAATATCTTTTCATGATCACCCTATCAAATATCTCTGTAGTAAAAAATACATGAATTGAAATATTTTATTTTATTTATTTATTGACATTTTTCATTTTAAAAAATATCCTCTGGGGCACTTGGATGGCTCAGTCGGTTAAGCATCCAACTTTGGCTCAGTTCGTGATCTCGCGGTTTGTGTGTTCAAGCCCCACATCAGGTTCTGTGCTGATAGCTCAGAGCCTGGAGCCTGTTTCAGATTCTGTGTCTGCCTCTCTCTCTGCCCCTCCCCCACTCGTGCTGTCTCTCTCTGTCTCAAAAATAAATAAACTATAAAAAAAAGTAAAAAAAAAATGTCCTCTGACTACAAGGTTCAAAGTGTTAACATTTTCCTCTGAATAGTGCTATCACCATAATTATCAGTAATTATTGGATCAGAGTAACAAATACAGCACAAATGTGGATAAATACATACTAAATTAAAAAGTAAAATTTTATTGGAAATATATCTCTTAATGAGATGTGTCTTATTAATGCATATCTTAATAAATATGTATCTTTAATAAATTTCAGATTTTCTATTTGCCTGATGCTTCAAAAGTTTTTCATATTTTTGAGATAGTGTGGCATTAGATGCATCCTTTTGCTTAAAATTTTTTTATTTTTTTAATGTTTATTTTTGAGGGAGAGAGAGAGCGTGTAAGTGGGGAAGGGGCAGAGAGAGAGGGAGATACAGAATCCGAAGCAGGCTCCAGGCTCTGAGCTGTCAGCACAGACCCCAATGCAGGGCTCGAATTTGCAGACTGTGAGATCATGACCTGAGCTGAAGTTGGATGCTTAACTGACTGAGCCACCCAGGCACCCCTCCTTTTGCTTTAAAAAGTGGGAGAGGGGGTGCCTGGATGGCTCAGTCACTTAAGTGTCGAACTGTTTGGTTTTGGCTCAGGTCATGATCTCACAGTTTGTGAATTCGAGCCCCACATCCCGCTCTGCGCTGGCAGTGCGGAAACTGGGATTCTCTGTCTCTTTCCATGTCTCTCTTTGTCACTCTATCTCAAAATAAATACAGTTAAAAAAAATAGTGGGAGAAAAACAGCTGTGAGAGGGAAAGTGGGAGAGGAGAAATCATGAGATACGTAGACCCATCTGCAGGTTTTCAGGTTGATAATTCTTAAAAAGGATTGTATATCCAGGTACGTATACACTACAACTACATGTATACAGTAGTTTTACCTAATTTTTGGGAATTCTTCATGTTATCCCAGGAATGGGTGTAACCCAGTTTGAGGACCAGTATTCTACATCACTAAATCAATTTTATACAGTGTCATCTCCACTAATTAGTAGATTAAAAGGAACATGCTTCAGCGTAATGAAGGCCATATTTGAAAAGCTCACAGTTCATGTCATACCCAGTGGTGAAAGATTGAAAGCTTTTCCTCTAGGATCAGGAACAATGCAAGGATGCCCATTCTCACCACTTCTGTTCAACGTAGTACTACTAGCCAAAGCAGTTAGCAAGAAAAAGAAAGAAAAGGCATCCAAATTGGAAAGAAAGAAATAAAATTATGTTTCTGGATGAACAGATCTTATATGTAGAAAATCCTAAAGATTTCATGAAAACTAGAACTAATATATTTAACAAAGTTGCAGGATACAAAATCAGTGCACAAAAATGAGGTGTGTTTTAGTATGCAAACAAGTAAAATCCAAAAGGAAATTAAGAAAATAATCCCATTTGCAATAGCATCAAAAAGAATAAAATATTTAGGAATAAACTTATCTAAGAAGGTAAAAAAAATCTTGTATGCTGAAAACTAAAACATTGCTGAAAAGAATTGAAGACAGAAATAAATAGAAAGACAAACTATGTTCATGGATTGGAGGACTTAATATTACTTACATATCCATAGTACTCAAAGCAATCTACAGATTCAGTACAATCCCTATCCATATCCCAATGGCATTTTTTTTATAGAAACAAAAAAATTATAAAATCTCAAGAGACCCAGAATAGCCAAAAGAGTCTTGAAAATGAAGACTATAAGGGCTCCTGGCTGGCCCAGTTGGAAGAGCCTCTGACTCTTAATCTCTGGATCATGAATTCAAGCCCCACATTGGATGTAGAAATTACTAAAAAAAAAAATTAAAAAAGAAAGAAAATGAAAAATATTATTAGTACAGTTTTCATTTTGTTTTTGTGGCTCTGTTTCATTGCAACAGTCCTGTATCTCATTCCTCTCTTTCTGCCTTTTTCTGCATCCTATGCTCATGCACACAACATACTGAACATAGTTTCTCAAGTCCCATTGGCAGTGGTCAAGAATCACAGCTTGGCTCACAAAAGATTCCTATTGGGTCAAAATATTTTAACATTGGCAGTAGCAGTTGGAGAGAGAGAAGAATTAGGAAATGACAATGCCCTAAAAGAACTCCAAAATTAAGGTTCAAGGAAGACCCTATAAGTGTACAGGCAAAATAGTTTTTAAGTGGTCCTCTTGTTTCAGATGTTATAAATAGCTCCCTGTAAGCATTCAGGATACCAAGAAATTGAAGAGAATCCTGGACTTTTCTCATCTTCACTGAAATTGAAGTTTAAAATAGCTAAAGCCACAAGGTGTGTGGGTGGCTCAGTTGGTGAAGCCTCCAACTCTTGATTTTGGCTCAAGTGATGATCCTATGATTAGTGAGATCAAGCCCTGTGTCAGACACCGTGCTGTGCTGACAGTGTGGAGCCTGCTTAGAATACTCTCTCTCTCTCTCTCTCTTTCTCTCTCTCCCTCTCTCGCTCTCTCAAAATAAATAAACTTTAAAACAAAACCAAACAACAACAATAAACAGCTAAATATCCCTGGTGAGAAGGAAGACTACTTGAAAAANCTCTCTCTCTCTCTCTCTCTTTCTCTCTCTCCCTCTCTCTCTCTCTCAGAATAAATAAACTTTAAAACAAAACCAAACAACAACAATAAACAGCTAAATATCCCTGGTGAGAAGGAAGACTACTTGAAAAATGACTTGGTCTTATTTATATGCAGCATGACTTAGTGATAAGTATTCTTGACTTTCAGGTCTGTACTTAATAAGTGTTTTATTCCTAGAAAGAGATTAAAAGAAAGCTTTCTGAAATGCGGGATCTTGAAGAGACAATGGCAAAACTTCAACTGGTAAGTAGATATCATGTCGAATTCCAAGAATATTTGGTAAGAAAATTTATGTGCTTTATTTTGCATATATTTTTTTAATTGATAGATGTAATTTACACACTATATTCGCTCTAGTAATAACATTTTCATCACTCCAAAAAGAAACATCATACCCATTAGCAGTCACTCCCCATTTTCCTCTACTCAGCCTCTGGTAACTACTAATATACTTTCTACTTCTATAGATTTGCCTATTCTGGACAGTTTGTAGAAACAGAAGCATATAGTATGTGGCCATTTGTGTTTGGCTTCTTTCATTTAGCACGGTGTTTTCAAGGTTTGTGCTTGTTGTAGCAAGTACTTCCTTTTTATGGCTGAGTCATATTCCTTTGAATAGATGTATTTCATTTCATTTATATTTTTATAATTCTTTAATTTCATATATTGTAAATTGCAAGTTAAATTCGAACTTGGAAAATCTATTGGGAATATTCTTTTAACTACTTCATGACTTGTCAGTTGAGTAATATTAAAACATTAAACTTACTTTAAACATTGTTGCCTTTATTAAAAACACTCAGTCCTGGGGTGCCTAGCTGGCTTAGTCAGTGAAGTGTGCAACTCTTGATCATGGGGTTGTGAGTTCGAGCCCTGGGTTGGGTGTAGAGATTACTTAAGGATAAAACAAAACACTCAGTCTTCTTTGAAGAGCTTTGCTTAGTATTGTAAACCATTTTCCTAGATATTATTTGTTCTGGTAGTCTTCATATGAGAAAAGTAATAATCATCCCAGCATAAACCCAGAAATAGCATATAGTTCTGTAGTCTAGAACTGACAGAATGTCTTGCTTACAGGTTAAAAGTCCTGGGTGGTCACCCAAAAGATGATTGAGGATTTTTTTAATAGCCATTAAATTGGATGAGTTTCTGCTATGATTAGAAACTAAGACTAATTTCCAAGTTTTCTCATTATATATACTCTTTATACGGTGTAGCAGCAATGTTCTGGTGGCATAAAGCAAATTAGAAAATGAAATCCCACTCCATGAAGCCAGTGTGATGTGCTGGCATATTGTAGATGCTTGAGTATTTGTTGATTTTTAAATGCTCACTGTGAATCACAGTGGCTTCCTTTTTATTCAACTACAGGTATTCAAGTCAATACTGAATAATTGAATTAACTAAACCTGCTAGATGTTGTCTACTCTTGAGTCTCATGGATACTGTGAAATTCTCTCATGAGGTCAATAAACAGAAAGTAGATGTTTTGGTGATGTTAGTTTTTACTAACAGTGTCATGTAGGGATTTTTGCTTTTGTTCACTACTGTTGTATGTACACTATAAACAGTCAAATGTGATTCATGATACTTGTCTCAGAACTCTGACCAAGTTTCAGTAGTATTGGCTGACAGTAAGATGCAGTGGTTATTTTCTGACCTTTTTTATTTTTCCCATTAGTGCTATATTTATGTATTTTTAAGATACATACTAATGAAATTAATAGCTGATATTTATTAAGCACTTGCCATGTGCTAGACACTGCAGAGTGCTTCACATCCTTAGTTGCATCCTCACCAGTGAATCCTTGTGTCCAGGTACCAATCTTATCCCCACTGTGCATATGAGGCAGAGAGAATGACCAGCATAGTTACTGAGACTTATGATAGTCTTAGAACACTATGTCTTTGTTCTGCCTTCCTTTAAAAGTAAAGTTTTAAAACTTTACTTCATTCATACTTCATTCATGTTAAAAAGTAGAACAGTATGCTAAACAAATGAAAACAAAATTTAATAGCTCTCATAAAGGAGCACTATTGATATTTGGGTTTTATGCTCCTTTTAGCCACAATTGACAATTAACTAGTTGAAACCGTATATTTGACTAACTGAAAGTGTGTGTCTGTGTGTATGTGAATTACTCTTAATTTAATGTACTTACTAAAACATCTATTTTAAATGCTATAATATTTTATACAGTTGTTAGAAATCTTAATTGTAGTATTAAAATTTGCAGGAATTAAACTTATGCCATAAAGAAAAGGAGAGACTGAGTGATGAACTCCTTATAAAATCAGACCTGGAAACTGTTGTTCATCAGCTTGAGCAAGAAAAGCAAAGACTTAACAAAAAAATGGAAAGTTTTGCAGTTACAGGTAAAATATGAAATGTTAATAACTTAAAAAGTGATTGTGATTTCCTCCTGAGGTATTATTTTTCTTGGTAGATTATCTTTCATTCATTCAATAAATATTTGTGGAGTGCTTGCTATATACCAGAAACCCTACTAGGTGCTGTAAATACAGTAAAAAAAATCTCTGTCCCTCAACAACCTTACAGGATTCTTTTATATTTTGACTAGTTAGTACAGGGAACCCTGCTTGAACATTTTCCAGTAGAAGTATATCCTTCTTTGAGGCAGATAATAGAATTAAGACTAAGAGGAAAATTTATGAAATAGTGAAAAACTGAAGTGCATAATCTTTGAAAAGAAATACACTTGTTATCACCTGAGAGAACATGTTCATTCATTTCCCACCCCCCTGCTCCACCCCCAGTAGGGTAACTTTTTGCCAGGTACCAGCCCTAAATGAGTTGGTTTAGGAAACACATAAGAATTCTTCCACTCACTCATTCATTCAACAAATGTGTATGAGCCTGTTGTGTGCCAGGCTCTGTTCCAGGTACTGGGATATATAATAGTAAACAAAATATACAGTGCTCCTGCTCTTGTGGAGCCTTTCTTTGTTCTAGTTAGACAAATTAGTAGTGATTAAATGAAAATGGCAATTTGAGATGATAAGAGGTATTAAAATGGGGGAAGATACGCCAGAAGGTGGACTGACCCAAGGTCTCAGAGATAAGACACCAGCCAGATAAAGATTTGGGGCAGAGTTTTCCAGGCAGACGGAATGGTAAGAGCAGAAGCCTGCTGCCCTCAAACTCCATGTGTCTTTGGAAGTAAAAGGCCAGAGTGCTATATTAAGAAGAGGCTATATTCTAGGCTCTTTTGCATCCATGTGGATAATCTATTTGACCCCTTCTCTCCTTACTGGCTGTAAGCCTTGAGCACATTACCTAACTTCTTTATGTCTTAGTTTCCCTGTCTGTGGGGTTAATGATGGCATCTACCCAAAAGATTCTTGTGAAGACTAAATGGGTTAATACTTTAAAGTGCTTAGACCTGTGTATAGAAGTTTGCAGTTTACTTCCTTTCATAGCTAGCTATGGCCTATCATTTCAGTGTGATCTTTCAGATATATGAAACTCCCTGTTTTTCTGTGTTGCGAATGCACCCCCCTGCCAAAAATCCAGGCACAGGTCAACCCAAATATTTACCCTCTATACATTTACACTTGAACAATTAAGCACTGCATGTGTATGCACCAGACACATCAATAGTACTGTAAATTAGATGGTCCTGAACCTTAGCAGCACATTCAGTGATGTATGGAAATCTTACTCTGTATTTCTTACCCTTTGATTTCCTACTGTCTGCGGGAAACATTTCAAATGTTTTCCATGTTCAATAAACCTGTGACTCTCATTCCACTTCCCATTGTGAGTAGGCGATCTTCAGGTTCCCTAAGAGAATGGAAGCCATCAGGGAAGCCTTCTGTCAGTTTCCTGTCCCCAGATCTTAAATTGTCCATCTTTATCTTCCCTCCTGTTACTATGGAAGTCTGTCTCTTAGGAAAGGCCACTGCCTCCATCTGTTTTCTGGATCTCTAATTTTAAAACCTTAAATATTAATTGTCTCCTTTCCATAATTTTAGTCTGTACTGTTTTTGTCCATTGGCATTTAAACATGCTCACCCTGATATGTTTCCTGAGGCAAGGGAAGCAAAAGAAAAAATAAACTATTGGGACCACATCAAAATAAAAAAACTTCTCGATAGCAGAGGAAACAATCAACAAAACTAAAAGGCAACCTGTGGAATGGGAGAAGATATTAGCAAACGACATATCTAGTAGAGTTAGTATCCAAAATATATTAAGAATTTACAAAACTCAACACCCAGAAAACAAAAAATCCAGTTAAAAAGTGGGTAGAAGACATGAATAGACATCTTTCTAAGGAAGACATATAGATGGCCACAGACACATGAAAAGATGCTCATCAGGAGTGCCTAAGTGGCTCAGTCGGTTAAGTGTCTGACTTTGGCTCAAGTCATAATCTCATGGTTCATGGGTTTGAGCTCCACATCAGGCTCTGCGCTGTTGTTGTGGAGTCTGCTTGGGATTCTCTCTCTCCTCTCTGCCCCATCCCGTCATGCGTGCACTCTTCTCTTTCTCCTCTTTCTCTCAAACTAAGAAAAAGAAAAGATGCGCATCATCACTTACCATCAGGAAAATGTTAATTAAAACTACAATGAGATACCATCTCACACCTGTCAGAATGGCTAAAATCAACAACACAAGAAACAACAGGTGCTGGTGAGGATGTGGAGAAAGGGGAATCCTCCTGCACTATTTGTGGGAATGCAAACTGGTATAGCCACTGTAGAAAACAGTACGGAGTTTCCTCAAACAGTTAAAAATAGAACTACCTTATAATCCAACAATCATACTACTAAGTATTTACTCAAAGAATACAAGAATATTCAAAGGGATATATGCACCCTGATGATTATAGCAGCATTATCTACAATAGCCAAATTATGGAAAGAACCCAAATGTTTATTAACTGGTGAATAAAGAAGAGGTGGTGTATCTATACAATGGAATATAAAAGAATGAAATCTTGCTGTTTACAACAACATGGGTGGAGCTAGGGAATATTATGCTAAGTGAAATAAGTCAGAGAAAAACAAATACCATATGATTTCATTCATATGTGGAATTTAAGAAATAAAACAAATGAACAAATGGAAAAAGAGAGGCAAACCAAGACAGACTCTTGGGGTGTCTGGGTGGCTCATTCAGAAGAGCATGAGATTCTTGATCTTGGAGTTGTGAGTTCAAGCACCATGTTGGGTGTAGAGATTACTTAAAAATAAAATCTTTTAAAAGAAAAAAACTGATCATTACCAAGAGGAGGTGGGTGGGAGAATGGGTTAAATAAGTGATGGTGATTAAAGAGTGCACTTGTCATGATGAGCACCAGGCGATATACAAAAATAAATGACTTTTAGTAGCTTATATTCTAAAACTTATTGATATAATTTATTTGGCTAATTGTAAAATGTATATCCAACACTTTTATTATTTAACTAATTTACAGAAAGAGAACTTACTCTGGAAGTTGAAAGGATGAGGCTAGAACATGGAATAAAACGTCGTGACAAGTCACCCTCTCGTTTAGATACATTTCTGAAAGGTATAGAAGAAGAACGAGATTTCTATAAGAAAGAGCTGGAAAGACTCCAACATATAATACAGCGAAGATCTTGTTCTACAAATTATTCTACACGTGAAAAAATTCCAATATTTAAAACACTAGAAAAGGTAATACCTCTTTTTAAAGATGATTAATAGGCAAGAGTGAATTTTTATGAACAAACTTTTCTGGTGTTATTGTATTAAATATAACTTTATTCACACTTGCTTTTTAAAAGTTTTTCTTAATTTTGATTCTTGTTTTCTTACATGACCTATACTGTAGGGACACTGCATTTATTAGGAAAACTACTTAAGAACAAAGTATAACATACTGATTTTTGTAAATTAAGGAAAGATTGAATAGCTCATTAAATGTATAGGGTAAGTGCAGGGACATCTGGGCTTCCAGAAACTGGAACCAGTAATTCATGCTACTGGACATTTCCTTTCTTTCTATCCTTTCCTCTTATTATCAGCTGCGTTTTCTTTCTCAAAGCAAAATGGCTTTGTCCACATGGCAGACAACATGGCTTCCTACTATTCCCAGCCTTGGACTAGTCAGGAAGGTGGGTCCCATTGTACACACCAGACATCTTCCATGTTAACCATGCAGCAGAGGGAAGGTAGAGGGTATGAGTGTCAGGCAGATCATCCCATTTGTCTACTACAACCACATTTATAAGCTGTTAATCTAAAACTAGGTAAAGTTAACCGTGGTTCATGAGAGATTAAAATTGTGTAACTCTGTTTTAGGTCTCAGTTATTTTCAGTGTTTTATGAGTATAATTTGAATTCTTCATTAAGTGTTTCCTTTTTTTTTTTTTTTCCTTTTTTTTTAAGCTTTGGAGCTACAGGAGTCCTGGAGGCTTATGACTCTAACATTATCTACACACTAGATAAAATTAGGGGTAGTTGGGAGTAAAGCTAAAACTCAAAACATTTCATTTCAAATATTTAAAAATATCAGGTCATTGTGACATATACATGAAGCTAATGGGTTTAAAAAATTCAGACTTGGCTGAATTTACTTGTTTCATCATCTTTTTCCTGAAGATCCTGTGTCCATTGTCAAATGGTTTTGGATTGTTTTATGATTAGACTCTATTTTTTAACCCCATTGGCTAATGACTGAATTTGATTTACTGGTGTCACTAGAAACACTATCTATGTTGTCTGTTACAAGCAGAGGGAATTGGTGGGAAAATATTGTGTATGTTAATTTATGTGTTACTGAGTTGTTTTTTAAGCCCCATACATACTTAAGGCTCAGAAAAAATAAATCCCTGAATTGATCACCTTCATTGCGTAGGAGAATCTTCCACAAAATGGTTAATTAGTTTAATCAAGTATTTATTAAATAAAACTGAGTAGGAAAATATCTCAAAGCTTTTAACCTAAATATTTGATTTCATTAACTCCTTGAGTGGGATTCACAATTGAAAAACAAATGAGAGATATTGGTATTAGGAGAGACTTTTATCCCCTTCAACTTATTTTCTTAAAATGTTCTAGTGTTATCTGACTCAAAGAATTCACTTTCTAAAGTTTAGAAAGTTAGAGTATTCAGAGCATTTTGGAATTCTCATAATAAGTTGGGAGAATGGTAGGGAATCGTGGGTGTGTAAGTGACTGAAATGGGTGGAGGGTAAAACAGTTGTGATTCCTGGGCACTAGAGAGTGCATCTGCACCTCAACGTGGGTATTTTCAATATGTTTAGAAACTACATGGCAAACAACAAAGATCTCCCTGAAGCCAGTTTGGTTCAAGCTGTGAGTTTTCAACTCCTGCTTTACGGCATACTGTTAGGCACAGTTTCTTGGGATTGCAGTAACTCGGGGGAAAAATTGTTCTTTTTAATATCAGTGATCTTTGTCAAAAATACACCTGTTGATTCTCTGCTGTTTGTTGGGTGGGCACTGCCTCTTCTTACCTTATACTCACTATGGTTCCAGTTGTAAGTTTTGGGTATAGTAGTAGTGGAAAGGGTTTTAGAGTTGGAGGCCTGATAGAAGTTACAACTCCACAAACTGTTGTTATGACCTTGGACAAGTTCCCTCACTTCATGGAACCCGTTTCCTCATTTGCAAAGTGGGGAACGTAGCTCAACCTCTTATAAAGGTTACATGAGATCATTAGGGCCCAGCATAACACCTAGTTCCTAGTAGATATTTCATGTTATTATTTGCTGATTCAAAGCACATTAGGTCTAGGTACAAAGTTAGGTTCAGTTGAGCAGATACATACTGAGTGCCAGCTATGAACTAAGCACTGGACATGAGATGAAGACATAGTTCCTGTGCTCATAGCCTTTAGTATTTTGCATGTGTGTGTGTATGAGCTTGTATATGTGTGTGGTAGGAACGATGAAGTGGTATAAGGGAGTTATTAACAATTACTTATGAACACAAATATAAATATCTGCATATTTATGTCCATACAGGGTATATTTAGAAAAGAGCTAGAGTTCCTGCTTAAGAAGGCCAAATGAATGGATAAAGAAGATGTATATATATACACAATGGAATATTATTCGGCCATCAAAAAGAATGAAACCTTGCCATTTGCAACAATACGGATGGAACTAGAGTGTATTATGCTAAGGAAAATAAGTCAGTCAGAAAAAGACAAATACAATATGATTTCAGTCATATGTGGAATTTAGGGAATAAAACAGATGAATATATGGGAAGGGAAAAAAGGAGGGAAGCAAACCATAAGAGACTCTTAACAATAGAGAACAAACTGAGGGTTGATGGAAGGAAATGAGTGGGAGATGGGCTAAATGGGTGATAGATATTAAGGAGGGGACTTGTGATGAGCACAGGGTGTCATATGTAATTGATGAATCACTGAATTCTACTCCTGAGACCAATGTTACACTGCATGTTAACTAACTAGAATTTACATAAAAAATTGGGGGGAGGGGGTGGAAAGGCCAGTCACTAATGTTAGAGAATTTGTACATTTTATCAAGTACCATGCTAGGCACTGAAGATGTGGTAATAGCAGACAACTACTATGTCCCTCATGGAGCTTACATTTTAGTGCTAAAGATGTGTACTAAACACATAATCATGTTGGTAACTTTATAAGCTCATTTATAGTGTTAGTGAAGAAAAGATAAAAGATGATTTCATAATGCTCTGAGAATACATACAGGGAGATCTAAATTAGATTGGAGGAACACTTGGATGGCTCAGTCAGTTGGGAATCTGACTCTTCATTTCAGCTCAGATCACGATCCCAGGGTTGTGGGATTAAGCCCCATGTTGGGCTCTATGCTGAATGTGGAATCTTCTTAAGATTCTCTTTCTTTCTCTCTCTGCCCCATCCCCTGCTTGCACTCTCTCTCAAATTAAAACAATTTGTATATGTATAAATAAATAAATATTTTAGATTGGTCAATCCGAAGACTCCTTAGGGAAAGTCACATTTAAGCTGAAACCTAGACAGTAATAAAAATAGACTTGTCAAATTTTTTTTTTTTTAATGTCCCAACTTTCTTTATAACCAAGACCCCCAGTTCCCACCCCACCCCAGATATTCACCTTAGCTTTGGGGGAGAAGCTGCATGAGCAGTGACACTTCTGCCAAGCCTGCAGCTCAGGGAGATGTGCAGAATGAGTCCCTCGCTTCTGGGCTTTTGCCCTACTGCTGAATTTTGTTAGCTGTGGCCCTCTCTCTGTGTGGCTCCAGTGCAGTGGGACAATACAAGGCTCAGCTCTGCTTCGTTTTAGTGCTCAATGGTCACATCTGCAGGACTGTCAAATCTTTATTCACAGAAGTTTCCGTTTTTTTTTTTATTTTTTTTTTTTACAAATAGTTTATTGTCAAATTAGTTTCCACGTAACACTCAGTGCTCATCCCCACAAGTGTCCCCCTCCATGCAAACCACCTCTTTTCTGTAAGATATTTTTATGTAGATATGGTTAGGTTACAGATTTTCTCTTATAGTTATCTAAGCCTTAATTAAGTCCTCAAACTCTAATCTGCTTTTGTCCTATAAAATGTCATTTTAAAGTGTCCAGATAACTAATCTCAGCCATTATGCCTTGATTTTGCTTGCTTAACCAAAAAGATAACTTATTTCCAAGTGGCAGGTTAGGGGTACTTACAGATACCAAGTCTATGTTGGACATGGTTATGTGCACAGTAGATAGTGATATCATAGATCAGAATGCTTTCCAGTGTGCCAGATTATCAGATTATCTCTACCTGGGGCTTCTGCATTAGTACATTAATGTTAAGATATCTTAGATTCCAAGTTGACATTTACCACCTTTATTTTCCACTATAGTTGTGAAGATAGTGGGTCTTTTGAATTGGACTAGAACAATAAACCTAATCCTGTTTTAGAAATGTTGGAAGTAGTTGCTTATTTGATGAACATCCTTAATGTATACTCCCAGTAGAAATATTTATATTTATCTCTGCAAAAATAGACCTCACATAGGTTGGGACTGGAACAGGTGGGGAGGTTGGTATGGCTGGGAAACTGTTCTTAGATTCAGTAAAAGAAAACAAAAAACACCAAAGAAACCCCTGAGGAATATGCTAGGCTGTAATAGTTAACTTGCAGTGGGTAAGTAGGTACACACAGACCCTCCTAGTTCCTCCCCCTGGAGTGGGTTGTAATCTAGTGGTTCCCAGTAGTTAGCTTGCATGCAAATCACATGGAGGGCTTGATAGGCCATAGTTACTGGGCCCTGTGCCCATAGTTTCTGATTCAGTCTGTCTGGGGTGGGCCTACAGAACTTGCATATCTAACAAGTTCCTTGTTACTGTTATAAACAACTCCAGGAGGACATTTGAAGCATCTGATGGGACCTGATCAAGTGGTATCATTGGCACTAGGGACCCTTCCTGGGCATTTGAAGGCTAGGAGATTTGCCCCAATACTGCCTGCACTCTCATCTCCTGTTCTCATTATAGATAAAAAATTGTGTGCTTTTGATCTGTTATCATTATTTAGTCACTGTCATTACCAGCATCCTGTGACAACCATATGGTGATAATTATAACAAATGATAACTTCTGTTTTTAAATTGTGTTTCAGGGTGATTACAACTCAGAAATTCATCTGATCATGAGAGAAAGAGATGAACTTCAGCGTATGCTGGAAAGATTTGAAAGACATATGGAGGATATACAGTCCAATGTTAAATTATTGACAGCAGAAAGAGATAAACTAAGTGTCTTATATAATGAAGTAAGAAATTGATTAAGCCAACAAATTATATCCAACAGTTTAACTCTAAGGGAACAGTATAAATCTTTTAAATTACTGTAATATATGTACCTTGTGATACTCCTTTCATAATTAGAATTTTCTATTACTGTCATCCTTTTCCTAAAGCAAAGATTTCTATTATTTTTTCATATTTATTCTTCCTCTTTTCCAGTTCTATGTGTCAGGTCTATTAGAGATAATCTCTTCTAAAATTACCTGGAACAGATCTTAGCCTGACTCTGAGCCAAGTTTATCCTTGGGATTCAGACATGTTAGTAGTCTGTCACACAGTGGGTAGCACCCATGATTTGGTATATTTGCTCCACACCAATCTCCCATGAAATTCCACTGCTACTTTGAGAGAGGGAGAAGGAAATGTAAGTTAAAAGGTTAAGTTGAGGGGCGCCTGGGTGGCTTAGTTAAGCATCCGACTTTCGCTTAGGTCATGATCTCGTGGTTCCTGGGTTCGAGCCCCGCATCGGGCTCTGTGCTGACTGCCAGCTCAGAGCCTGGAGCCTGTTTCAGTCTGTGACTCCCTCTCTCTCTGACCCTCCCCTGCTCACGCTGTCTCTCTCCTTGAAATTTAAAAAAAAAAAAAAAAAAAAAAACATTAAAAAAAAAAATAAAAGGTTAAGTTGAATACGCTGTTTTTACTTTTGAAGCCTTTTTTGGAATCTCCAGCTGCAAATTGATTCATTTCTGGGCTTTCCCCACTGTTGGCTTGGATTTCCGCTTTCTTGAGTCTGCTTGCTTAATTACTAATAGTCCATCTGCTGTCTGGTTTCCAAAATTCTGTAGCTTGCATTTCCTCTCAATCTCTTTGTCTTTTTGGTTTTTTTTTAATTGTTGTTTTTATTATTTTAATCCCTTTACTCATTTTGTTTAGATTTGGGACGAGAGCAAAGGTAGCATGTGTGTAGCTTGCCTTTTTTTTTTTTTCACATGGGAGCATATCCAAAGCATTTTTTATTTATATCTTTTAATTCTTTAAGGCTCAGGAACAGTTACGTGCACTAAGACAAGAATCCACCCAAACCACAGTCTCCCATAATTTTATTAGTCTTATGGAAAAGGAAAAAGAACTTGCATTATCTGACTTAAGAAGGATTATGGCAGAAAAAGAAGCTTTAAAAGAGAAGTTAAAAGTAAGTAATAAGATCAACTTATTTTTGAAAGGAAACTTATGGAGAAAATGGAGGTCTTTATAAATATATTTTCCTGTAAAGTGATTACTTAGAATGTACAACTAGATTAGGGGTTGGCAAACAATGACACATGAGCCAAATCCATTGTGTTTTTGTATGACCATGTGCTAAGAATGATTTTTACATTTTTAAGTCCTGTAAAAAGTATTTCATGATACACAAAAACAATGAAATTCAAATGTCATTGCTGTTCGGTGTTAGTGGAGTACTACACTCATTCATTTAGCATAGTATTCTGTGTGGCTTCTCTTGTGCTGCAGTGACAGAGTTGAGTATTTGCAACAGGAACTGGCTCACAAAGCCTAAAATATTTATTATCTGATTCTTTATAGGAAATTTTTGACCTCTGATCTCAATAGGAAGTTCCTCATGTGGAGAGACATTATCTTTTCATTGTTGTTGTTAAAACAGCTTTATTGAGATACATGCCATTCAATCCACCCATTTAAAGTGTACAATTCAGTGGTTTTGTATATTCAGACTTGTTCAGCCTATCACCACAATCCATTTTAGAGCATTTTCATGACCTTGAAGAGAAACATTGAACCCATTAGCAGCCATTCTCCATTTCCCCCCAGCCTCTTTGGACCTAGGTAAACACTAAGCTACTTTCTGTCCCTGTAGATTTGCCTATTCTGAGCATTTCATATAAATCGAATCATTCAGTATGTGGTTTCTTATCTTCTGTTTTTTTTTCACTTTGCATAACGTTTTCAAGTTCATCAATGTAGTATAAGTTTTAATAATTTATTCCTTTTTTTGTGGAATAATATCCCGTTGTATGGATAGACAACATTTTAATTTTCATTTGTGTGGTTTCTACTTTGTATCTATTAATGAATAACGATGCTGTGAACATTCCTGTACAACTTTTTGTTTATGTAGGTCTTCATTTAATCTTGAGTAATACCTAGGTTCATATGATAACCATAAACATTTAAGCAATAAATAACTAGGCTATTTTCCAAAGCAACTGTAACATTTATATTCCCACCAGCATTGTATAAGAGTTCTAGTTTCGCCACATCCTCACCAACACATGTTATTATATGTCTTCTTTATTATCATCATGCTGGTAGGTATGAAGTAGTATCCATTGTGGTCTTGATTTGCATTTCCTTGATAGCTAATAATATCAGGCCTCTATTCATGTGCTTATTTAGCCATTTGTATATCATCTTTGAAGAAATGTCTATTCATTGCTTTGTACATTTTTACAGTGGGTTATTGTTATTGGACTGTAAAAGTATTTTATATACTCTTAGTACAAGCTCCTTATCAGATATATGATTTGTGAGTATTCTCCCCCATTCTATGGCTTGCTTTTTCATTTTCTTAATGGTGTCCTTTAAAGCACAGGGGTTTTTAATTTTGATAAAGTCCATTTTGTGTATTTTTTTCTTTCGTCGGTTGTGCTTTTGGTGTCCTATTTAGACACACAGTATTTTATATTTTCTTTTATAATCTCCAAAAAATATATTAATGTACATAGAGCACTTAATAGAGTTCAGAACATTATAAGAACTCAACATAGCTCTTATTTTTACTATTATGGACTGTGTAGTTTACTTTCAGTAGATATTATTGAATTAATGCTTAGAAATCAATAACTAAAGTTAGGAATGAGGACATTAAAGCATTATAATGGTAGTCTTCATGTCATACATTTTCAGTTAAAATTTTACCCCAACAGAATACTTTTAATTGGGATCTTTTGGAATACTGCCTTCCAGAATGTGCTTTCTTATAAAAATAAGTGTTAAAATTACCAAATGGAAAACTTCTGTGCAATATGGCAACTTTTAGCACAAGCTACTGATCTATTCTTTTCCGTATTTGTTGAAAGGACCAAGGAATGTAAAAATAGGAATAAAAAATGCAGTAGCACTCAAAGATAGAAAAAGTGATATTCTATTACCAGAACCTTTCTAGATTGTAGGAGGTAAGATTTATGAGTTAATAGTAGGTCTTTTACTTAAAACTAACCATCTCAATCCTTAAGCTTCCTCTTGTAATTAATTTCCTCTTATTCTGTTACCCACACAGATGTCAAACTAGGCGGCATCACTGACTCCTCTCTCCCTTAAAGCTCTTCTCTCTCAATCAGTCACCAAGTCCTATCTGTGCTACCTCTTAAATAATATTTAACATTTATTAAGCCCTTTTCATGTGGGAGGCTCTGTTCTAAGTGCTTTTTACATGGCTTCTCTTAGCAAATCATCATAATTGCCTTTTCAGATAGCTAATGCTTACAGATGTGGTCTCTGAGTTACAGTGAGTTTAAATACTGTGTCCAAGATCACCTAACTATAAAGTCACATGGAGTCTGGCTCCTGAGCTCACATTAGTTCCTCTTGAATCTGTCTACTTCTTTCTATTACTCCTCTGCCATCCTCTTCTGGCCATTATTCTCTCTCCACTGTATTTATGTATTAGCAGCCTCTCAAATCTATATTTTATACTGAAGTTAGAGTCATCTTTCAGAGATAAAAATCTGATCACATCATTTCCAATTTAAAATCTGTTAACTGTTTTCAAAGACTTCAGTGATTGGATCTTGCCTACTTCAAGGTCTTGCCTTCTTTTTCCCAAACTTATTTCCTCCATTTCCCACCCCTCATTTTCATGACTCCAAGCTTAATGGACTTTTTCTTGTCCCAGTTTTCTACATAGGCTATTGAAAAACCATTTACCTCTTTGAGTACCGTCACATGGCTGATTCCAACTCATCCTTTAGAGCCAGGTTAAACATCATTTCCTCACATAGGAAATGAACTTTAAGCTCTAGATTGCCTTTCAATATGTTGCCATAAAGTTCCTTTTCCTAGCAGAATATTCATGGTTTTATAAAGTGTCTTGTTTAAGGTTTGTCTTTTCTACTAGACTTTAGTAACTATGACGTCAGAGGCTTAATCCATTTTATTCACTATGTATTCCTAATACCTTGCTTGGTGGTTGGTATATAGTACGTACTCAGTACTCGTTGAATGATTTAATAAACAAAAAATGAATACACATTCACACAGCACAGTGACCTTTCCAGCCAGGTATGTAATCCAAACATCGGGTGTCTGTCTGTTTTTAATAAGTAACATGGATAGAAGTATGAATCCACACAAGAAAAATTCTCAGAGAACATAGCTTATATCACTTGTCCTACACGTAGCATCAGCAATAGTTGGATAAAGTAACACAACCGTAGACATAGCATTGGTTTACACTGTTGACCAGCCCATTGTTGAAATTCTGATCGCTTGCATGGCCCTGTAGTATTATGTTCCTTTGTCATTGTGAATTTTTCTTTGCACTCTGTTCCTCTGACATCTCTCACTAGGGGCATACTCGTGATCTTACTTAACCTGCTGGGTTTTTTCCCTTTATAGTTGTGCTAATGGATTGGTCTATATAAATCTTTAAAACAAATCCATACCATTCTGTGTCTTTTGTTACAGTTACACATGGAGGTAGAATATAAAAGAAACTCCTGTCCCTCTTTTCTTTCAACCAAAAGTATTATTGTAAAATGTCTAATGATTTCCTTTCTAAAACATTTCCATATTTTAAAAAGACAAATAGAATAGTGCTATAGACTTGTTTACTCTGGTAATTTTGTTATCTGATATGAATGAATATCTTCTATACAATTCTTTTTCAGAATCTCCAGGAAATGAGTATTTTTGAAAAATCAAAATTAGAGAAAACTATTGAACATTTGACACGTGTTAATCATCAGGTAATTATCAAACTGGATTTGGAGTTTATTGTGTTGTATGAATAGCTATTTCATTATATATTCAATATACTATACTATAGACACCCCTATATTATATGTTTTTAAAATTACAAAGTATTGGGGCACCTGGGTGGCTCAATTGGTTAAGCATCTGACTTTGGCTCAGGTCATGATCTCACAGTTTGTGAGTTAGAGCCCCACCTCGGGCTCTCTGCTGTCATTACAGAGCTCACTTCAGATCCTTTGTCTCCCTCTCTCTCTGCCCTTCTCCAGTGCATGCTCACTCTCTCTGTCAATCTCTCTATCAAATAAACATTTAAATAAAAGACAGAATTACAAAATAGTGTGCTAGAATGCTGTATAACAGTTATTTGGAATGTGTACTTTGACGCTGACTACTTGGGTTCATATCCATCTCTGTTACCTGTTACCTGTAGGTAAGCTACTCAAATTTTCTCTCCCTCAGTTTCTTTATTTGTAAAATGGGAATGGTGCTAGTACTTAATTCTTAAGCTTTTGTGAAGATTAAATGAGTTAATATATGTCAAGGACTTAGGAGGGTCACTGACATGTTGTAAGCCTCAGTAGGTATTAGTTACGATTATTGCTGTTTTGCTCTTTTTAAAAAATCATTATACAGACAGGGAGGAAAAAATGAAATTTGTTTTCATTATTGCTTTTTCCCTCTATATAGTATTTTTAATAAATTGATATGTGTTCTGGCAGTCATTTTTTTCTTGGTATTTCATTTTGGCTAATTTCCTTTACTGTGTCTTCACTGTTTTTATTTACCATGTCTACTAATTCTGTCATCTGTTTCTATCAACTTTGGGTCAGTTTGGTTTTTTTCGCCCCATCATGGGCTATATTTTCCTGATTCTTTGCATTCCTGGTAACTTCAGATGTCAGATGTTGTGAATTTCACCTTCTTGGTTGGTGGATTCCTATAAATATTTTTGAGGTTTGTTCTGGGATATAATTAAGTAGATGAAAGTAGCTTGAGCCTTTTCAGTTTTGCTTTTAAGCTTCTTTAGGTGGGACCAGAGTAGCATTTAGTCCTGGACTGATTTTGTTCCACTGCTGGGACAAAACCATTTGAGTACACTGTGTATTGCCCCATGAAATCTGAGGTTTTCAAATGATTCTTGGGAACAGGAATTACTCCAGGCCTACATTATTCCCTTTAACTTTTTGACATTTTTTTTGTCTGGCCTTGGGTAGCTTCCTCTATTGAGCTCTGATCTCAGGGTGTACCTTTAAAAGATCTCTGGAGCTTTTAGCTCTCCTCCTATATATGCTCTGCAAACCCTAACTGCGACCTTCCTTGATTCTCAGTCTTATCTTCTGAACTTAGGGGAATGACTAGCCTTCACCTGAGTTCCTTTCCCTGTGCCACAGCTTGGATTTTCTTGAAGCAGTAAGCTCGTAGGGCACATCTCATTTGTTTCTTGTCCCTCAAGGGTCACTGTCCATCATTGCTTGATGTTAAGTGTCTGGAAAATCATCATTTCGTGTATCTTGTTCAATTTTTAATTATTTCAGGTAGAAGGGTCCCTGTCACTACATCTTGCCCAGAAGCTGAAAGTGAGAATTAATGAACTGAAAAATAGACCTAAAGTACTAGAAGTCATTGGAAAGAGATTGGGTTATAGAAAATGTAAAATAAGTTAAAGCCTTAGAGAATAACGTGAGAAAGTCTCACATGTATTTAGTCACAATTGTAGGAAAATGCAATAGAACATGAGACAGGTAGTATTTGAAAAGATAATGACTGATAATTTTCTAGGTATTTTAAAGACACAGGAATCCTCAGATTCCAAACGGACAGTGAATGCTGGGAGTATGACAAATCCCAAAGAAGATAAATAAAAAGAAAATCCATACTATTTTAATAGAGATGAGCAATGTAAAATACGTATGAATTTGCAGGACCTTTATGAAAAATATTATACAGCCTTATTGAAAGATATTAAAGAAGATCTAAATAAGTGGAGAGCTATATCGGGTTTATAAAAAGGTGACAGACATCATGTTTATAAAAAGAATGTAAATTCTCTTCAAGCTGATCTATAGAATTGATGTAATTCCAGCTGAAATCTCAAGAAGGTGATGTGCGTGTGTGTGTGTGCGCTCTCGCACGTGTGCGTGTGAGAAAATCAACAATAGATTTTTTTTTTTAAATTTTTTAATGTTTTTATTTATTTCTAGGAGAGAGAGAGAGACAGCGTGAGCAGGGGAGGGTCAGAGAGAGAGGGAGTCACAGACTGAAACAGGCTCCAGGCTCTGAGCTGGCAGTCAGCACAGAGCCCGACGCGGGGCTCGAACCCACGAACCGCGAGATCATGACCTAAGCGAAAGTCGGACGCTTAACCGACTAAGCCACCCAGGCGCCCCAGGATTTTAAATATTACATGGAAACAAAGAGCTAAGAATCACAAAGAGATTTTAAAGAAGACCGTGGGTGGAACTTACCCTACCAAGTATGAAGCCTTTAGAGTCAGTAATTAATATAGAGTGGTAGATCACAAGGATTAAAAGAGAATGATAAAATCCAGTAGATAGTAAACCCAGAAATATATGAAAACTTGATATATCAAGGACTCAGATCAATGGGAAAAGAAAGGATTATTTAGTAATTGTTTCTGGGACACTTGGCTATTCACATTATATGTGTATTAAAAAGGAATTAGAGGGCACTTGGGTGGCTCAATTGGTTGAGCGTCGATTCTGGATTTTGGCTCAGGTTGTGATCTGGTTTGTAGGATCAAGCCCCACTTGGGACATGCTGACAACCCAGAGCCTGCTTTTGGGATTCTCTCTCTTCCCCTCTCTCTGCCCTTCGCCCACTCATGTGCATGTGCTCTCTCTCAAAAATAAATAAACTTTAAAAAAAGAAAAAAAGGAATTATATTCTACCTCAAATATACCATACCCAAAAATCAGTTCAAGTTTACTTGAAATTTTGAATGTTCAGGGTGCTTAGGTGGCTCAGTCAGTTGGGTGGCCGACTTTGGCTCAGGTCATGATCTCCCTGTTTGTGGGTTAGAGCCCCACATTGGGCTCTGTGCTAGCAGCTAGCTCAGAGCCTGGAGCCTGTTTCAGATTCTGTGTCTCCCTCTCTCTCTGACCCTCCCCTTCTCACGCTGTCTCTCTCTCAGCAATAAATAAAACATTAAAAAATTTTTTAAAAAAAGAAATTTTGAATATTCAAGAAATAGTGACAAGTTTTGAAAGAAAATACAGGAGAAAATATTTTTGATGTTGGGGAAATAATAATAACAGCAATCATTTATATAGCATTTACTCTGTGTCAGGCACTTTGTTAACATTTTATGTAATTTTAATTCTGATAACAACCATAGGAAGTAAATGCTAATGTTATCCTTATTTTGTAAAGAAACTGAGGCAGAAGGGAAATTTACCTAACATCACACAACCAACAATTGTCTGTGCCAGAATGTATGCTCCTAAACAAAAATGAAAGGAAACATAAATAGGGCCATATTGACAAAAACTTGTTTTTTTGTCACTTGGTTGTTCACCAAATAGCCATAAATTGAAAAGACAAGCCACTGAGAGAATGTGCTGTACATTTAACCTAGAAAAAAAAACAAGACGTGAATTGACACTTTATGGCAGAAGAAATTACAAATGGTTAATAAACATTAAATGGGGTTCTATCTCAGTAATAGCAGAAATACAAATTAAAACTAAAGTGAAAACATTTTACATCTATCAGAAAATTGTATCACATCAGAAATTAACAAGTTATAACACATTATTTAACAAATATGTGTTGTGTCAGAAAGTGCAAACTGATACCCCTTTGGTGGATATTTTGGCATTACCTAGCATTCATTCTATGATCCAGCAAATCCATTTCTAGACATGAATCCTGCTTGGAGGTCAGCAAACTGTGGTCCCCAGAACAATTGTGGCCTCTAATCTGTCTTTGTAATAAAGTTTTTATTAGAACACAGTCATGTTCATTTGTTACACATTGCCTGTGGCTGTTTTTATATTACAACGAAGTAATGGCAGCAGACCATAGGGCTCACAAAGCCCAAAATAATTAACTCCCTGGTAGAAAATGAAAAACAAACTTGATGTCAGTTTTGAGGAAAATATAAATGGGGGTAGTATTTCAAACAGTGAAGTATTACAAAGCAGTGAAAACGAATAATAGCTGCAAACTTCAGTATGCATATATCTATGTCGTATATATATATGTCATATATATATGTCAAAGAACATACAGTATCTATGTAGAGTTCAAAAATATATAAACCTTAAGATGCCTGGGTAGCTCAGTTTGTTGTGCATCCAACTTTGGCTCAGGTCATGATATTACGGTTCATGAGTTCTAGCCCCACATTGGGCTTACTGCTGTCAGTGTGAAGCCTGCTTGGGATTCCCTTTCTCCCTCTCTCTGCCCTTCCCCCCCATCAAAAATAAATGTTAAAAAATACATATATATACTTACATACACATATATAGATAGTTACATACACCTAAATTATATATTGTTTAGGGATCCATACTGTTCACAAGTATTTTAAAGGTTCAGATAATATATTTTTATGCCAGGTAATATAATAGATACACAAATGTTCTTTNAAGCGAAAGTCAGACGCTTAACCGACTAAGCCACCCAGGCGCCCCTCTTTTTTTATTCTTTATACTATACATGGACTCTTGTTTGTACAAAGAGTTTTGAAATATTTTTAATGCAAAATAACCCCACAAAAAGTTTCCGACTTCTTTATCTCCGAAACTACCACTCACAACCCCTAACTCCTCCTGTTGTTTACCTCCCTGTTTCTAAATAATGTACTTGTAATTGCTTAGTCGTACTTAATTGATTTAAGATTATTTAATGAATTTCTGTGATGTTAGATGATGACTTAGCACTCTTCCCTTTTTCTTCTGCCATTACTTCAAACATAATTTTATTACATAGTATACTTACTTTAGTAGTTACTGTCTATATTATGACTTCTAATGGCTCATGGGTCAGCCATATGGGATAGTACCACTCTTGCCTTTTCTCTTACATATCTTCTTCCTGGAGTTAATAATTGCTTTTGTTTTGTTTCATTTTGCTTTTTGTCACTTTTCTGTTTTCATTAAACCGATTGCTAATTTTTGCTAAGAACGCCAACCGCTGCCCCATGCCTTTCAATATTTTTTGAATATTCAAACCCATCAGTTCTGTTGTTTCCCGCTGAAAACTTTCCATCTTGAGCTTTCTATCTTCTTGTTCAGTTGTAGACAATGTCTTTCTCTTAAGAATTTGCTGTCTCCCTCTCCTGTATTGAATCTCATGTTTTCTTCTTTCTTGATTTTTCCCTTTATTCTGGTATAGGACATTCTCCAGTTTCCTGGAAAAGAATACATGGGAGGAAGTTTTTTTGGTACACTACTTGTCTGAAAATGCCTTTATTCAGATTTCATAATTGATCTATGATTCAGCATAGGTATATGGAAATCTAGATTAGAAAATTATTTTCACTAAAACTTTTGAACACTATTTTCCATTTTTAACTTTCTTTGAGATGCCTTATACTCTTCTGTTTCCTCGTCTTTTGTACATGTTTTTATTTCCTTTTTGTTGTTGTTTATTTTTGAGACAGAGAGAGACAGAGCATGAGCAGGGGAGGGGCAGAGAGCGAGGGAGACACAGAATCTGAAACCGGTCCCAGGCTCTGAGCTGTCAGTACAGAACCTGATGGGAGCTCAAACCCATGAACCATGAGATCATGACCTGAGCTGAAGTTGGGTGCTTAACCGACTGAGCCACCCAGGCACCCCAACATGTTTTTATTTCTGAAAACTTTTCTCCTTACCTCCGGTTTTTAATTTCTTGGGTAATTTACTATACTATTCTATTTTCTCTCTCTGGAACGTTAATTTTTTGTTTTTGTTTTTTAAAATAAGCTCTGTGCCCAACATGGGGCTTGAACCCTTGACCTCAAGATCAATAGTCACATGCTGTACCTACTGAGCTGGCCAGGTGTCCCTCTGGAACTTTTATTAGTTGATTTTGGTCCTCCTAAAGAGATCTGAGGTTCTTATCCTTTCTCCCTTATTTTCCTGTTGACTTTTTATTCTTTCTGGGACATTTCCTCAACTTTATCTTCTAAGTCTTCTGTTGATTTATTTAAAAATTTTTATTTTTGCTTCCCAAGAAAAATTTCTAGAAAGAGGTGTGAGGAGCTCTCTGGTGTGTGATGGTCCCAGTGTAGATTTTTAGCCAATCTCCTTGTTCAATTCTCTTCCTGACCCCAACCCACCACTTGGTGCCGTCATGTGTTGAGTTTCTTCAGGGCAAATCAGCTAGTTACTCATGGATATTACCTACTTTTGTCACTTTAGATCAGTGTTTCTCATGTGGGGTCAGTTCTGCCTCCTAGGAGATATTTGGCAATATCTGGAGAATTTGCAGTTGATATAACTAGGGCAGAAGGTGCTTCTCATACCTGGAAATACTGCTAGAAGGCCTCGCCTACTCAGAAGCCTGGGATGCTGCTAAACATCCTACAGTGCACAATGCACAGGTTGGCCCCTCCTCAGCAAAGGATTGCCTGGCTCCAAATACCAGTAGCTCCTAGTTTCAGAAACCTTGCTTTAGGTTATATCCTTCTTCCGCTCTGAGTCACTATTCTATCTACTTTTCGTCTTCCACAAATTATTGAAGTCACTCATCCACTCTTGTTCTCCTTCTTGTTCTCTATGCCCTTATGAGTGGGTAACTTTCTATTCCTTTACTGTCATTTTAGCACTGTTTCCAGATGGAGGGAATATGTGTGGTCAGTCTCCAGTTTTCACTGGAAGACTTCTGTTTATCACAAATATTTTTTTAGTTTTAAGTTTTACATATAGATCATTATATCATTTAGAATTTATATGTAAAATAAAATTGAAATCTAGCTAATTTTCTTCTCTAATGAGTGGCTCTCCCAACTCTGTTTTTAAAGAGCTTTTTCTTTTCCCACTTCCCTAAAATGCTACCTTTTCTAAATTTACATCTGTGTATATGCATTTGTTCATCATGTGAAATCCACACTGTTTTAATAGTAGCTTTCTAATTTATTCTGATATAAGGTAAGTCTAGCTATGTTCTCCCCTAACCCCTACAATTTTTCCTATTTTCTTAACTTATTTTCCCTAAGTGAACTTTGGAATGAAATCTAAGCCACCTTCCCTGTTTTAAAAAGGTCCTGTTAGTATTCTTAATGAAATTTCACTGAATTTACCAGTTATTTCAGGAACTTTTGATACATTTCCAATATTGTATTTCCATTCAGAAACGTGTCTTTACATGAAATCCAGCTGTGTTTTATGTCCTTCAGGAAAATTTTATAGTTTCTTCATCTAGGTCTTGCCCATTTTGTGTTTGTGTTACAGTATTTTCTGCTCTGATTTTTCCTCAGTTCAGGTCTATGTACTTACTGTCTTTTAGAAATTTCTCAGTGTTCTTCTCGCTAATGGTTTACCTTCCTTTTTTTATTGCTGTTATGCATATATTCTTTTCTTCCTTTATTGCTTTTTTTTTTTTTTGGTATCTTCTTTTTCATTTCACTGATCATGAAAAGGAGAGATAAATAAATGTATATGCCCATTCTGACATCTAGAACCTAAAGTGTACACATGACTATTAAACTATTGTTAAATAGGGGCGCCTGGGTGGCTCAGTCATTTGGGTGTCTGACTTCGGCTCAGGTCATGATCTCGCAGTCCATGCATCTGAGCCACGCATCGGGCTCTGTGCTGACAGCTCAGAGCCTGGAGCCTCTTTCAGATTCTGTGTCTCTCTCTCTGCCTCTCCTCAGCTTGTGCTCTCTCTCTGTCTCAAAAATAAATAAACATTAAAAAAAAATATTGTTAAATAAATCTATTTCCTTAGTTTTCTTCCAGAAATATTATTAAAGAGTGCTTAAGGAAAACAAAACATACGCCTATTAATTTTTTTAATTTAAATTATAGCATGAAGATGAAAAATGTGAATTAAAGTCTAAAATGTTAATATTGAAAGAAACAGTAGAGTCATTAGAGAACAAAGCAAAACTCCAAGCTCAAAAACTTAGCCATGTGGCTGGTGACTCATCTCATCACAAAACAGAAATGAACTCACTCAGGTAAGTTTTTTGAAAGTTTTGTTTTTTCACTTCCAGGAATGAGTTAGTGGCTATAAGGTTCTTAGTGGTGAGCATTTTGGATGAGACCTTTGAGCAGTGAAAGTTGGGTTTGTAGCAGAATCACTTGGGGAGATTTTGAAAAATATGGATTTCAGGGCTGATCTCCGGACGTTCTTATTCACTGAGTGAACCTGAGTAGGTTTTGAGTATCCCTATTTTTAAAGACTTTCAGATTGATATCATTGCAGACATAACAGAAGTTTTTATACCTACTTCCTTCAAAAATTCCCCTTAGATATTTTGGATTGTTTGTACTCTGCAGTATAGAATTGCTGAAAATTACAGAAATTTTTGCTTGTCATTATCCTTGTCTTTCCTCTTTCAAAGAAATGTAAAATCAGAATATTCATATACAGAGTCTAAAAAGGTGATGTGTCTGAAAGGTAAGAAGGTCAATATGGAAAAATGGGCAGTGTCTACAGGTTAGAAGAACTTGGTTTTGAGTTAGGGTGTGAAGAACTTGGTATGATAAGCAAGAGTGTCTGGATTTTACTTTATAATAAACATGGAGAGTAAACAAAGTTTAACCAAAGAGGTGATGTGATTAGCATGCCTTTTAGGAGGTGAACCCTAGTAGAAACTGGGAAGAGGGATTTGGGGTCTTAAGAGACTGATGGCAAACAATGGAGACTGTATGTCTGGACTGGAAATAGCGGCAAGGAACTTGAAAAGAGGCTAGATTTAGGAAACATTTCTTACATAAAATCAAAAGGATTGGATGAGAAATCAAAATGGATTCTATGAGATGAGAGAAAGATGCAGTGATTCAGAAATGTGTTTGCCTTACCAGACTGGGTCCTTGGCTAGCCATTAGTGAATTTAAAATACAGAACACTGAAGGAAACAAAATGTCAACAAAGTTACTTTTTTTCTGGACCTGGTAGCTGCAATAAGTAAAAAGACTTAAGGTTAGAAGGGAATCACTGTGAAGAATCAGAGGAGATAGTCCTCTCTAAATTACATTTGCAATAAGGATCAATAAAAGATATTCAGATGCCAGCATGACATTACATATGTAATGTTGAAGTAATAACAACTTGAGATCAGAAAGAATTATAGTAATGATTAGAAAAAAGATCAATAAGTTAAAACTCAAAGTGGTAGTGAACAGTAGAATNTGCTACACATGGCCAGATTTCATTGTTTCTCATTGCCATGTAGTATTCCATGGTATAGATAAACCACATCTTCTTGATCCTAGAATGGATATTCTTTTAATCCATTTTAATGGATTAAAAGCCCTTTTAATCACATAAAGTTATCTTACCCTTGACATGAAGACATTTATGAAGCTGATACTCAGATAGATGAAGCATATGCTCCTTTCCATCTACCTGGTAGACCCATATTCTCTTCCCCGTCTTGAGTCAAGCATCTTTAGGCAAATTTCAGTGCCACCAAACTATATAATGCCCTTTTCCCTGTTTAGTATGACCTCCAGTTGACTACCCACCAAAAAAGTCAAAATAGAAAGCAAAATTAAAAGTTCACTGGTAAGGAGTTCCTGGCTGGCTCAGTTAGTAGAGCATGCGACACTTGACACTTGATTTCAGAGTCGTGAATTCAAGCTCCATGTTGGGCGTGGAGCCTACTTAAAAAGAATAAAAAAATAAAAGCTCAGTAGTCAGGATTTATGGATAATCCTTTGAAGAAGTACCTGACAATACTGTAAAAACGGGACTATGCCTTTGCCTTCACTATTGAAAATAGATTTTATAAGGGAACGAGTGTTGATACCAAGAAACTGAGAAGAGAAGGTAACTTGCCTATAGGAAGTTTCCACGCTGAGCTACACACTGGTGGGAAAGAAATTATGCAGAGCTGTGAGCCGAGTCTTGGTCCAGTCTTGATATTAATGACCAACATGGTTAAAAGTTAATTTCTTCTGAACTCTGGACCTGCATACCTATGAAATCTCCTTGGGAATGCTCACGGGCATCTCACACTGAAAATGAACTCTTGATCACCCCTGCCCCTGAACTTGGAGGAAGTGACACCACTCTTCAGACTTCATGCCCAGGCTGTGACCTCAAGTTGGTATGAGAAGGACAGCTTTCCCATGAGGCCTGCCAGCACTTCGCTCCATTTGCTACAGAATTTATTTATAATTAGCATCCTCCTCCACTGTCAAATGTATACTCCATGAGGACAGGGATTTATGTCTTTTTTCTAATGATGGAGATTCAGCAGCTGGAACATACGTGTTGAAGAAATGAATGTATAAAAATGCCCATGAGGCAAAATGGCGAAGAAATAGGGAGTTCCATACTTCCCTCCTGCATCTCTCAAAGAAAGGCTGAAGCCAAAGGAAACTGAACTGCAAGAGTCTGGGAGGAAAAGAGATGGAGTCCACTAAGAAGACAGCCTCATAGGTGCATGATTGCAAACTGGGGAAGATAAAAATGGGCCGGAATGCAGAGGCACAGAGGGAAGGGAGCCCCCTCTGTGGAGTGACAAAGGGAAGAGAAAGAGTGGCTGGGGAATCTTAGAATGGTCCCTGGAGAAGAGAAGAACCTCAGCCCGGGACGGAGAAGGATCCTGTCATCCCATCTCAAACCACAGAGCTTTCAGAGAGAGATCCTATATATAACGGCAGTGCTTTCCTTGGCCTGAGTGCCCTGGTCCCTGAAATTCCCTGCAGAATAGACGCTACACAAGGGACCCTTGTGGCATCAGGAGGAACCAGTCCCCTACTCGATCCCCTGCTAGGAAGTGCCCCGGCTTGTGATATTACATTTCTGGTAGTATCATTAATGCACACAGAGTAAGGTCTGGAAATGAGGCTGAGTGCAGGACATAGAACACAGCCCACCTTTACTGCACCTGTGGCACAGTGAGATCAGACCCAAAAGATTGATTTGCATGCCTGGTTCGAGAAGGTACTGGGGATCACCATTTTTCTCCCCACAATCACCAAGGGGGTGGGCCTCAGGAAGGGGCCAGCAGGACCCACAATGGAGGCAAGACCCTCCTACACCATACCACGCTCATCTGTGCTGGGTAGCTGCTTTGTTACAGGAGACAGATAGATGATATGGAAACAACCCCTCTTCCCAAGATCAGCACTAATGCATGGCCATGATTAACTCAAGATCAATTCTTGCTATTCAAATATATTCTCCCTTATCTCATTCTTATCTCTTCCCTACATTGGACCAGGTATTCTGATTATAGGTTTGCTTAAACAGGCATGTAATAATCTGTTCTCTTGATGCATGTTCTATACCTCCATCTTTACCTTCCTCTCTCTCTCTGAAATAATCAGACTATATAGTTTCTATGGGTAACATTATCTTCTTTTTTTCCTCCTCACCTCCTGCCGTATTCTACTTATTCTCTATCTGAATTAAGCCTTTTTAAAAATTTTTTAAAAATGTTTTATTTATTTTTTAGAGAGAGGTAGAGACAGCATGAGCAGGGGAGGGTCAGAGAGAGGGGGAGACACAAAATCCAAAGACAGGCCCCAGGCTCTGAGCTAGCTGTCAGCACAGAGCCCGACATGGGGCTTGAACCCACGTACGAACCCTGATATCGTGACCTGAACTGAAGTCGGACTGAGCCACCCAGGCGCCCCTGAATTAAGCCTTTTAGTCTCTCTGCATGGTCAGTGTTCAATTTCTTTCTCCCCACTGCTGTCATTTCTCTTTGTATATGCTCTTCCATCAGCACTGTCTCCACCCTTCTCTATTTGTAGCTGGGATTTCTGGTTTTATGCTTTTAGGCTGTCCTTTGTCTTTTGTTGTTTTTGGTTTTGTTTTTTTTCCCTTTCACTTTGCTTGCTTGTTTGATTTGTTAGTGCATTTCCGTGTTTTTGTTCCCTGTTTGTTTGTCTGTCTGTTTTCCTTTCCAGGGCTACCTTAAGAAACAAACCAAAGTACACATGGTGGAGAGTCCCAAATATCACTACAAGTAGGGAAATAAAATAAACAAAGTCTCAATAAGAGAGACCAAGGGACACCATTAAAAGAACATTTTCTGAATGGACAGGCCCTGGACCGTCTATGAGCCTCCTTTAATATTGCAGTACTTGTAGCTGCAGAGCGCATCACAAGCTTTTAAAACTGACAGGAGACAGAAAACTAGCCAAAATGGTGAAATGGAAGAACTCACCTTAAAGAAATTCCAGGAAGAAATGACAGCTAAAGAATTGGTCAAAACAGATATAAGCAACATAACTGACCAAGAATTTAGAACAATAGGCGTAAAATTAATCGCTGGGCTTGAAAAAGGCATGGAAGACACCAGAGACACTATTGCTACAAAGACTGTGGAGCTTAAAAATAGTTGTGATGAATTTAAAAATGCTATAAATGAGGTGCACAATAAAATGGAGGCAGCCACAGCACAGATTGAAGAGGCAGAGAGGAGAATAGGTGAATTAGAAGACACAATTATAGAAAAAGAGGAAGCTGAGAAAAAGAAAAATTGATCCAGGAGCATGAAAGGAGAATTCAAGAGCTGAGTGATACAATCAAATTGAACAATATCCCTATCATAGGAATTCCATAAGAAGAAGAGAGAGAGAAAGGGACTGAAGGGGTACTTGAACAAATTATAGCTGAGAACTTCCCCAATCTGGGGAAGGAAACAGACATTGAAATCCAAGAGGCAGAGAGAACTCCCCTCAGATGTAACTTGAATTCATTTTCTGCATGGCATATCATAGTGAAACTGGCAAAATATAAGGATAAAGAGAATTCTGAAAGCAGCTAGGGATAAAAGGGTCCTAACGTACAAAGTGAGAGACGTAAGAGACATCTCAACTACTAGATAGTATTGCAGACCTATCTACTGAAACTTGGCAGACCAGAAAGGAATGGCAGGAAATAGTCAATGGGATGAACAGAAAAAAATATGCAGCCAAGAATCCTTTATCCAGCAAGCCTGTTATTCAGAATAGAAGGACAGATAAAGATTTCCCAAACAAAAATTGAAGGAATTCATCACCACTAAACCAGCCCTACAAGAAATCATAAGGGGTACTCTATGAGGGAAATGTTGCAAAGAACACATGAGACACCACTACAAGCATGAATCCTACAGAGAACACAATGACCCTAAACTCGAATTTTTCAGTAATAACAGTGAATGTAAATGGGCTAAGTGCTCCAATCAAAAGACATAGGGTAGCAGAATGGATAAAAAAGAAAAAAAGGCCATCTATTTGCTGTCTACAAGAGACTCATTTTAGACCTGAGGACATCTTCAGATTGAAAATGAGGGGATGGAGAAATATCTATCATGCTACTGGAAGTCAAAAGAAAGCTGGAGTAGCCATACTTATATTGGACAAACTGGACTTTAAAGTTAAGCCAATAACAAGAGATGAAGAAGGGTATTATATAATAATTACATGGTCTATCCATCAGGATGAGCTAAAATTATAAATGTCTACGCACTGAATACAGAAGCACCCAAATACACAAAACAATTCATCACAAACAATCTTACCGTATTGATAAGAACGTGCTAATTGCAGGGGACTTTAATACTCCACTTACAGGAATGGATAGATCAACTAGACAGAAAATCACTAAAGAAACAATGGACCTGAGTGACACATTGGACCAGATGGATCTAACAGATATATTTAGAACTCTATATCCTGAGGCCATAGAATTCACTTTCTTCTCGAATGTACATGGTACATTCTCCAACATAGACCACATTCTGAGTCATAAAGCAGCCCTCAATAAATACAAAAGAATTGAGATCATACGATGCATACTTTCAGATCACAATGCTATGAAACTTGAAATCAATCACAGGAAAAATTCTGGAAAACCTCCACAAACATGGAAGTTAAGAAACACCCTACTAAAGAATGAATCGGCCAATCAGACATTAGAGAAGAAATTAAAAGATGTATGGAAACAGATGAAAATGAAAACACAGTAGTCCAAACTCTTTGGGATGCAGCTAAGAGGAAAATACATTGCAGTCGAGGCCTATCTCAAGAATATGAAAAAACACAAATACAAAATTTAACAGCACACCTAGAGGACCTAGAAGCAGAGCAGCAAGAACATCCCAAACCCATAAGAAGAAGAGAAATAATAAAGATAAGGGCAGAAATAATACAGAATCCCCCCCCCCCAAAAAAAAAAGTTGAACAGATCAATGAAACCAAGATTTGGTTTTTTGAAAAAGTAAATAAAATTGACAAACCTCTAGCCAGGCTTTTCAAAAAGAAAAGAGAGAGCATCCAAATAGACAAAATCATGAGTAAAAATGGACTTATTACAACCAATCCCTCAGAAATACAAGCAATTATCAGAGAATACTATGAAAAATTATATGCCAACAAACTGGACAAGCTAGAAGAAATGGACTAATTTTTAAACACATGCGCACTACCAAAACTTAAATGGGAAGAGATAGAAAATACNTCAGGAACACGACAGGGATGTCCACTCTCAGCACTGTTGTTTAACACAGTGCTGGAAGTCCTAGCATCAGCCATCAGACAACAAAAGGAAATAAAAGGCATCAGAATTGGCAAAGAAGAAGTCAAACTTTCACATTTCGCAGACAACATGATACTCTACATGGAAAATCCGGCAGACTCCACCAGAAGCCTACTAAAACTAATTCATGAATTCAGCAAAGTTGTAGGGTACAAAATCAACGTACAGAAATTGGTTGTATCTTATACACCAATAATGAAGCAACAGAGAGAGAAATCAAGAAACTGATCCCATTCACAATTGCACAAAAACCATAAAACCTAGGAATAAACGTAACCAAAGGTACAGGAGATCTGTATGATGAAAACTATGGAAAACTTATGAAGGAAACTGAAGAAGACACAAAGAAATGGGAAAACATTCCATGCTCATGGATTGGAAGAATAAATATAGTTAAAATGTCTTTACTACTCAAAGCAATCTACACATTCAATGCAATCCCAATCAAAATTGCACCAGCATTCTTCTTAAAGCTGGAAGAAACCAACCATAAAATCTGTATGGAACCACAGAAGACCCTGAATAGCCAAAGCAATATTGAAGAAGAAAACCAAAACAGGAGGCATCACCATCCCAGACTTTAGCCTCTACTACAAAGCTGTCATCATCAACACAGTATGGTATTGGCACAAATACAGACACATAGACCAATGGAATAGAATAGAGAACTCAGAATTGGACCCACAAATATATGGCCAACTAATCCTTGACAAAGCGGGAAAGAGTATCCAATGAGAAAAAGACAGCCTGTTTAACAGATGGTGCCAGGAGAACTGGACAGCAACATGCAGAAGAATGAAACTAGGCCACTTTCTCATACCATACACACAAATAAACTCAAAATGGATAAAGGACCTGAATGGGAGACAGGAAACCATCAAAACCCTAGAAGAGAAAGCAGGAAACAACCTCCTTGACCTCAACTGCAGCAATTTCTTACTTGACACATCCCCAAAGGCAAGGGAATCAAGAGCAAAAATGAACTACTGGGACCTCATCAAGATAAAAAGCTGCTGCAGGGCAAAGGAAACAGTCCATAAAGCTAACAGGCAACCGATGGAATGGGAAAAGACAGTTGCAAATGACCTATCAGATAAAGGGCTAGTATCCAAAATCTATAAGGAACTTACCAAACTCCACACCCGGAAAACAAACAATCCAGTGAAGAAATGGGCAGAAGATATGAACAGACACTTCTCCAAAGAGGACATCCAGATGGCCAACAGACACATGAAACGATGTTCAGCATCCCTCCTCATCAGGGAAATACAAATCAAAACCACACTGAGATACCACCTCACGCCAGTCAGAGTGGCTAAAATGAGCAAATCAGAGAACTCTAGATGCTGGCGAGGATGTGGAGAAACGGGCACCCTCCTACACTGTTGGTGGGAATGTAAACTGGAGCAGCCCCTCTGGAAAACAGTGTGGAGGTTCCTCAGAAAGTTAACAACAGAACTCCCCTATCACCCAGCAATTGCACTGCTAGGATTTACCCTAGGGCTACAGGAGTGCTGATGCATAGGGGCATATGTACCCCAGTGTTCACAGTAGCACTTTCAACAATAGCCAAAACATGGAAAGAGCCTAAGTGTCCATCAACCGACGAATGGATCAAGAAGATGTGGTTTATCTATACAATGGAATACTCCATGGCAATGAGAAAAAATGAAATCTGACCATGTGTACTACGTGGATAGAACTCGAGGGTGTTAGGATAAGTAAAATAAGTCAGGCAGAGAAGGACAGCTACCATATGCTTTCACTCATATGTGAAACAGTAGAAACTTAATAGAGGACCAAGAGGAAGGGGAAAATATAGTTAAGGAGAAGGGAAGGAGGCACACCATAAGAGACTCTGAATAATGAGAACAAACTGAGGGTTGATGGAGGTAAGGGAGAGCGGAAGGAGGGTGATGGGCATGGAGGAGGGCACTTGTTGGAATGAGCACTGGGTATTATATGGAAACCAGCTTTACAATAAACTATAAGAAATAATAAATAAATAAACCGAGAAGAGCTTGAAACTACCAGGAAGCCTCTAGAAAAATGTTTACAGTTACTTTGATTTTTATACTATATTATTTTTCGAAAGTGGAACGAACCAATTTGAAGAAGAATGGTGGACAGCAAGAAATAATATATAATGCCATTAATTATACTTAAAAAGCTTTAAAATAGGAAATGAAAACATTTCTACCAGAGATAAAGTAGACTGGTTTTTGTTTTTGTTTTTTGTCCTCTGATTCTTTAGGATAGTAAATGAGCAGCTACAGCAGTCACTTGATGATTGTCAGCATCGGCTTTCCAAAAAAAGGGGTGAACTTGAATCAGCCCAATTACAGATTAACTTACTGGAAGAAAAAATAGGTAAGATTTTTAAAATTTTGTTTTCACTAAACCTAATTTACTTTGTCTAACAAACATTTCTCTTTGTTACTAGATAAACTACACCTTCAGATGACTTCACAGAGTGAAGAGGCTCATGTAATGAAAAAGACCATTGGTGCTATTGATAAAGAAAAAGACTTTCTTCAGGAGACTGTAGATGAGAAGACAGAAAAGATTGCAAACTTGCAAGAAAACCTGGCTAATAAAGTATGTGACTGTTCAGTACCTTTATACAGCATCTGAACAGAAACTGTTTCATTCTCTATTTCACAAATATGCAGTTCTTACCCTCCATATACACGTTGCTGAGATCCAGAGCCATATCTTCTAATATGTTTAAATTTCATTTTATGCCAATAATTTGAATCTTCAAAAATTCTGTTTACAGAATAATGTAATTTTATCAGATATGAGTACAGCAAACTTAAAGAAACAATTCAAGGTCTTAGAGGGGGTAAGTGCCAATATGTGAAGTACAGTTGGGATATAGAAATGTTTACATTGAAGCTTTCTTTTATAGCATAATTTATATAAATGTGATAAATTATATGTTCAAGGATAGACATTTCTAAATGAGTGTTTGAGAATCATATATTTTCATAATTTCTCAGGAAAAAGCTATTGCTCAGATGAAGATAACAGTCTCAGAGTGTGAATCTTCTATGAAGTAAGTGATAAATGGTATCCAGCTTTTTTAGAAATTTTCATTGAGTGCAGCTTTACCTATTTAAGTAAGAATTGGACCATAGAAAATTTTCCTTCTTCAGTTTTCCTCTTTTTGCTGGTGGCAGCATCTAAGTCTACTAAAGAGGATGAACATGCCATTCTCTTTAACTTTCTCCCCTCCTCCATCATCAACATCTCAACAGTTGTGGCTGATTCATTATTCTTTTCATGCCAACTTGCTTTTTATTTCTACGGTAAATACCCTATTCGGACCCTAATTATTAAAACTTAGACTATTTTAGTAGCCAGTATTGAATTGGTTCTACATCACAACCTATCTTGAACAGTTGGAAAAGTTTACATTTTATGTCTAATCTCTACTTCAGGACAAAAATCACTAATTATATTTATTATTTGTATCTTTACATATTACATAGTAGTGGGGACTTAAACATTAAGCAGTATTTGCCAGTTGAATCTATTCTGTTTTGTTCATAACATTTGAAAGTCCTCCATTTTACTTGACTTCTGGAATTATAAATTTATTTTATGACTGCTATTTCCATTTAATGAGTGATAGAGATCTAAAATATCTGCCTTACCTAATTCATCAGTGTCTTAATGCAGTGTGGTTTCTTGTATCTTACTGTACTTAATTCAGAGTATACAGTTTTCTTTTAAGTGATTTACAGTTTTCTAAAAAGCTTTCTTTATTATTTCCACATCCTTCACGTAACAGCCAGCTAAAGGAAACATTGAGTAATCGGGACCGAGAAATAAGCAGCCTCCGGCGGCAGCTTGATGCAACTCACAAAGAACTTGATGAGGTAGGAAGATCTAAAGAAGTGTCTTTTAAGGAAAACAGAAGATTACAAGATGATCTGGCTACAATGGCAAGGGAAAATCAGGTATGTGCCCAATGTATAAATGGATTGTTTTACAATATATTCATTCCTTGCTAAGTTTTAAAGCTATAAATATGTTTTCTAAAATTTAATGCTATAAATATCAATAACATAAACAACTCTGTAAGGAGAATAGTATTTATAAGAATATTAAAAATGTGGTTTAGAAAGCTGCTGTATATCACATAGTGTCTAATTGATGCAACTGTGGTCTCCTTACCATTTTGGTATTTCTTCCTGAGAATCATAAAGCTGGGAGCATAGGATTCTCTGTGGCAGAAATTATTGTCACCCTCAGGAACACTCCTAAGGCAAAGTGTTGTGTTTTAAAGACCCATGATAGATTTTAATTATTCATACTTCCTTCCAGCAGCTTAGAGATATACCTAAATTAAATTAATTAATATTTTAGAATGGCAGATACTCAAAAGTATTGGCTTTGTTTTTGCTGGTTTATTAAAGGATTATACCAAGAAGATGAATGATTTTCCTGTTTTAAAAAAATTACTTTCAGTATTCAATATAAAGCATATTGCTGATATATGAATTTTTTAAAATGTCAACCATGAGCATAGCTAGCCCCATAATATAAATGCCAGATACATAGTCAAGACAGTTGTGGGAGATCAATGGTAATATTTGGTTAAAATGTCGAAATCAGTCAGGAGAAACGTGAAAATAACTCTTAGGAACAGTTTTACTTTTTCCTACTCTTATTCCCCCAATTCAAAAGGAACTATTTGAATATAAATAGAACTCATTAGGTACCACATTCATTGAAGATTTGTCTTCAATTTTCTGATTTATAGGAAATCTCATTGGAATTGGAAGCAGCAGTACAGGAAAAAGAAGAAATGAAGAGTAGAGTTCATAATTACATAACTGAGGTGTCACGATGGGAGAGCTTAATGGCTGCTAAGGTGAGAAAACATTATTTAAGTTGGATTTAAGACTAATTTAAAAAATGTTTTCATGTGTATTTATTCTGTCTCATTTATTTATTTCTATCTCTTAGATAATAAGGTATGAGTGGAGATGTTGTCTACTATGTTTTTATACTTCCCCACAGATCTTACTTAGTATGCTGTCTGCAGAGATAGCATATCTTCCTAATTAAAACAAAAATTCCAGTGTCTGTATATGTTTACAATTTGAGTGTTCCAGTGGGTGACAGTTACTAATTTAGAAACAATGTTTTTATGCTTAAAACTAGGAAAAAGAAAATCAAGATTTGTTAGATAGATTTCAGATGCTTCATAACCGTGCTGAAGACTGGGAGGTCAAAGCCCATCAAGCTGAGGGAGAAAGCAGCTCAGTTCGACTGGAACTTCTTTCTATTGACACAGAGAGGAGACACCTTCGAGAAAGGGTGGAGCTACTAGAAAAAGAAATTCAAGAGGTAATATATTCATTTGTCTTGTGATGACATTATTAGTAAAGCTATAACATTCAAAGATACTTCATTGATGTGAGGTTTAAGCATTGATAAAATCAAGTTCAATGGTAATCTTTTGTCATTAATTCTGATAATTTGCTTAGCAGCCCCATTACTTCTTTTTAAAGNCACGCTGTCTCTATCTCTCCTAGAAATAAATAAAACATTAAAAAAAAAAAAAAAGAAAAAAAAATAAAGAAAGTATATTTACTGTAGTAAAATATATATGACATCACATTTACCATTTTAACCATTATTAAGAGTACAGTTCTTTGGGCAATTAGTGCATTTACATTGTTTTTGTTGTTGTTGTTGTTTAAAGTTTATTTATTTATTTTGAGAGAGAGAGAGAGAGAGCCCAAGTGGGGACAGGGGCAGAGAGAGGGAGAGAGGATCCCAAACAGACTCTGCACCACCAGTGAGATCCCTATGCGGAGATGCACAAACCAGCAGGAGATCATAACCTGAGCCTGTCAATTGGGATGCTTAATTGACTGAGCAACCCATGCACCCAGTACATTCACATTGTTATCCAAATTCACCACCATCTCCAGAACTTTTTCATCTCCCCTGACTGAAACTCTGTCCCCATTAAACACTAACTCCTCATCCCTCACCCCTATTCCCTTACTCCCTTTACATCCCAGCCCCTGGCAGCTACCATCCTACTTTCTTTCTCTATGAATTTGACCACTCTTTGTTCCTCATATAAGCAGAATCATACAATATCTGTCTTTTTGTGACTAAGGTTTTGTAACTGGTTATTTCACTTAATCTTAAAGTTCAGTTAACCTCAAGGTTCATGTGTGTTGTAGCATGTGTCCAAATTTCATTTCTTTTTAAGGCTGAATAATACTCCATTATGTATATACGTCACATTTTGTTTATCTGTTCATCTGTTGATAGACATTTCATTTGTTTTCATCTTTGGCTACCAGAAATAATGCTTCTATGGATATTGATGTACAATATCTATTCAAGTCCTTGCTTTCTTTTATTGAGGATATACCTGGAAGTGGAATTGCAAAATGATGGTCATTTTTATGTTTGATTGCTTTCAGGACTTGCCATATCTTTTTCCATAAGGAAAACTATAACAAACTATGACAAACAAAAGAAATGTGAAAGTGACTTTGGAATTTGGTAATGGACAAAGGCAGGGAGAGTTGTGAGGTGTTTGGTAGAAAAAACCTAGATAGCTTTGAAAAGCTTGTGGTAGAAAAATACATATTAGACAGGATTCTAGTAAGGGCTCAGAAAAAAGAAAGAATGAGAGAAAACTTCTGTTATTTACAAAATGCATAAATTGTCAAGAACAAAATTTTTCCAAAAATCTTAATTCTTCTAATGAGGTCTCAGATGCAATTGAAGAACATGTTATTAGACACAGAAAGAAAGGTGATCCTTATTATAAAATGGCAGAGAACTTGACTCCATTATGGTCTACTCTTGGGAGGAAACTAGAACTTATAAGTAAGTGATGAACTTGGATATTTAGCTGAGGAACCTCCTAAGCAAAATTTGGAAGGTGCAGCCTGGTTTCTTCTTGCTGCTTATAGTAAAATGTAAAGGAAAGAGAGAAATTGAGAAAGGAACTGCCAAGTACAAAAGGAACTAGGTCTTATCAAAACGCCAACATTTTTCACAGAACTAGAGCAAATAATCCTAAAATTTGTATGGAACCACAAAAGACTGCAGATACCCAAAGCAGTCTTGAAAAAGAACAAAACTGGAGGTATCACAATCCCAGATTTAAAAATACACTACAAAGCTGTAATAATCAAAAGCAGTATGATACTGACACAAAAAAATAGACTCATAGATCAGTAGAACAGAATAGAGAGCCCAGAAATGAGCCCACAATTATATAGTCAATGACTCTTCTCAACAAACGAAGCAAGAATATGCAGTGGGAAAAACATGTCTCTTCACAAATGGAGCTAGAAAAACTGGACAGCTACATGCAAAAGAATGAAACTGAACCACTTTCTTATACCATATACAAACATAAACTCAAAATGGATTAAAGACCTAAATGTGGGACCTGATATCATAAAAATTCTGGAACAAGCACAGGCAATAATTTCTCTGATTCGGCTATAGGAACATTTTTCAAGACCTGTCTCCTGAGGCAAGGGAAACAAAAGCAAAAATAAACTATTAGGACTATGCCAAAATCAAAATCTTCTGCACAGCAAAGGAAATAACCAACAAAACTAAAAGACAACCTACCAGCTGCATCTGACTGGCTCAGTTGGTAGAGCATGACTCTTGATCTTGGGGTCACAAGTTCAAGCCCTACATTGGGTGTAAAGTTTACTTTATTTATTTATTTTCTTTTAATAGTTTATTGTCAACTTGGTTTCCAATAACACCCAGTGCTCATCCCAACAAGTGCCGTCCTCTATGCCCATCACCCACCTTCCCCTCCCCACCCCCATCAGTCCTCAGTTTTTTCTCAGCATTCAAGAGTCTCATGGTTTGCCTCCCTCCTTCTCCCCCACTATTTTCCCCCCTTCTTCTCCCCCACGGTCCTCCATTAAGTTCCTCCTAGTCCTCCTATACGTGCATACNCCTGCTCACATTGTCTCTCTCTCTCAGAAATAAATAAAACATTTAAGAAAAAAAATAATAATTTCTTGAAATAGGCCTGGAGTACAATCTACTTTCCTCTTAGGACTGCCTTCGCCGCGTCCCATAGAGTTTGGATTGTTGCATTTTCATTTTCATTTGTTTCCATATATTTTTTAATTTCTTCTCTAATTGCTGATTGACCCATTCACTCTTTAGTAGGGTGTTCCTTAACCTCCATGCTTTTAGAGGTTTTCCAGACTCTTCCTGTGATTGATTTCGAGTTTCATAGCATTGTGATCTGAAAGTGTGCATGGTATGATCTCAATTCTTTTATATTTATTGAGGGCTGCTTTATGTCCCAGTATGTGATCTATCTTGGAGAACGTGCCATGCGCACTTGAGAAGAAAGTGAATTCCGTGGCCTCAGGATATAGAGTTCTAAATATATCTGTCAGATCCATCTGGTCCAATGTGTCACTTGGGTCCATTGTTTCTTTAGTGATTTTCTGTCTAGTTGATCTATCCATTCCTGTAAGTGGAGTATTAAAGTCCCCTGCAATTAGCACGTTCTTATCGATAAGAGTGTTTCTGTTTGTGATTGTTTTATGTATTTGGGTGCTTCTGTATTCGGTGCCTAGACATTTATAATTGTAAGCTCTTCCTGATGGATAGACTCTGTAATTATTATATAATGCCCTTCTTCATCCCTTGTTACTGTCTTTAATTTAAAGTCCAGGTTTTCCAATATAAGTAGGGCTACTCCAGCTTTCTTTTGACTTCCAGTAGCATGATAGATATTTCTCCATCCCCTCATTTTCAATCTGAAGGTGTCCTCAGGTCTAAAATGAGTTTCTTGTAGACAGCAAATAGATGGATTTTGGTTTTTTATCCATTCTGCTACCCTATGTCTTTTGATTGGGGCATTTAGTCCATTTACATTCAGTGTTGTTATTGAAAAATATGGGTTTAGAGTCATTGTGTTCTTTGTAGAATTCATGTTTGTAGTGATGTCTCTGGTACCTTGCGTTCCTTGAAACATTTCCCTCAGAGAGTCTCCCTCAGGATTTCTTGTAGGGCTGGTTTAGTGGTGATGAATTCTTCAATTTTTGTTTATTTGGAAAGACTTTTATCTCTCCTTCTATTCTGAATGAATGACAGGCTTGCTGGATAAAGGATTCTTGGCTGCATATTTTTTCTGTTCTTCACATGAAAGATTTCCTACCATTCCTTTCTGGCCTGCCAAGTTTCAGTAGATAGGTCTGTCACCACTCTGATAGGTTTCCCTTTGTATGTTAGGGCCCTTTTATCCCTAGCTGCTTTCAGAATTCTCTCTTTGTCCTTATATTTAGCCAGTTTCACTATGATATGTTGTGCAGAAGATGGGTTCAAGTTACGTCTGAGGGGAGTTCTCTATGCCTCTTGGATTTCAACGTCTGTTTTCTTCCCCAGACTGGGGAAGTTCTCTGTTATAATTTGTTCAAGGATCCTTCAGTGCCTTTCCCTGTTTCTTCTTCTTCTGGAATTCCTATGATACGGATATTCTTCCATTTGATTGTATCGCTGAGCTCTCGAACTCTCCTTTCATGTTCCTGTATCAGTTTATCTCTCTTATTCTCAGCTTCGTCTTTTTCTATAGATTATGTCTTCTAAATCACTCATTCTCCTTTCTGCCTCTTCATTCCGTGCTTTGGATGCCTCCATTTTATTTTGCATCTCATTTATAGCATTTTTTAATTCATCACAACTATTTTTAAGCTCCATAGTCTTTGTAGCAGTAGTTTCTCTGATGTCTTCCATGTCTTTTTCAAGCCCAGCAATTAATTTTATGACCAATGTTCTAAATTCTTGTTCAGTTATTTTGCTTATATCTGTTTTGAGCAGTTCTTTAGCTGTCAATTCTTCCTGGAATTTCTTTGGAGGAGAGCTCTTTTGTTTCATCATTTTGGTTAGCTTCCTATCTCTTGTTTGTTTTAAAAGCTTGGTATGCACTCTGCACCTGTGAGTGCTGCTGTACCAAAGAAGGCTCTTTGACTGTCTAGGGCCTGTCCGTTCAGAAAGTGTTCTTTGAATGGTGTCTCTTGGTCTCTCCTATTGAGACCTTGGTTATTTTATTTTACTACTTGTAGTGGTATTTGGGACTCTCCACCATGTGTACTTTGGCTTGTTTCTTGAGGTAGCCCTGGAAAAGAAAACAGACAAACACACAGGGAACAAAGGCACACAAAATGCACAGAGAAATCCAACAAACACGCAAGCCAAAAGGGAAAAAGAAAAAAGCAATGAGGAAGGAGGGAAGGTGATTAATAAAAATAAATATACATAAAAAGAAGAAAGGGAAAAAGAAAAAACACAATAGACAAAGGACAGTCGAAAGCATATAACCAGATTTTCCAGCTACAAATAAATAGCCAGGTGTATGCAGTACTGCTGGAAGAGCATAGAGAAAGAGAAATGACAGGGCGGGGATGAAGCGAAATTGTAAATGAAATGAACAGGCAGAAGGAGTAAGAGGCCTATTTCAAAGAAAGAAAGAGTGGAATATGGTTGGAGAGGAGGCAAAAGAAATGATGATGATGCTACTTAGAGAAACTATTTAGTCTGATTACTCCAGAGAGAAAGATATAAAAAGGTAGCGGTGGAGGTATAGAATTTACATCTAGAGAAGTGATTAAATGTGACTATTTAAGCAAGCCAGTGACCAGAGTTAATCAGAGCGGTGCATCCATGTCGGTCTTGCCCTGGCTCCTCTTAAAAAAAAAAAAAAGAGGGCAGCTCTCCAGCGGGGATGGGCGTGGTTTGGTCCAGTGCGTCCCTCAGGAGTCCTGGCTTGGCACTTGTGGGGAGAAAAGTTGCTGCGCCCCAGCCCCTTCTTGAACCAAGCGTTGCAACTCTCTTTTTATGCGTGTGATCTCTTTGTGCCGGGGGCATAGCCAAGGTGGGCCATGCTCTATATCCCAAGCCAGGCCTCATTTCCAGATGTCAGTCTGCACACGCCTCATTGAAATTACCCAAAATATAAACTCACAGGCGAGCCCCTCAGAACAGTTTCAAGCCTCTCGCCTCCCCGCTGGGGATCCAGCCGAGCCAGAAGCACAAAGGTGTGGCTGCCACCCGTCCCCTCCAGGTTGAGCTGGCAAGCATGGAGCAGTTTTCCCGGATGTTGCCTGGGAGGCATGCGTCCTGCCTAGGGTCAGCTGGAGAGCAGGAAACCAGGTCCCTCTGTGTCCCGAGCGGAGGTTTTTCTCTTCTCCAGTGACAGGGATAGTGTCTTGAGCAGTTTTGGCCACTTTTTTTTCCCCTAGACTCACTGCGGCTCCCCACAAAGGGGGATACCCCCCTCCATTTGTGTCTCTGGTCCCGGCCCGATTTTATCTTCCCCAGTTCACACTCACACTATAAGGTTTTCTCAGCGGACTCTGTCTCCTTTCCCCCCCCAAACTCCTGGATTCTGTAAGGGTTCCTATGGCTTCAGGCCTTCTCCTTTTGAGAGATGGGGGCGAGTGAAATGTACAGAGCTCCCTACTTCTCCGCCATCTTGCTTCCCCCCCGTAAAGTTTACTTTAAAAAAGTAAAATAAAATACAACCTATTAAATGGAGAAGATATTTGCAAATGACATATCTAATAAATGTATAAAGAACTTAAACAGCTCAACACCAAAAAACAATCTAATTTAAAAGTCGACAGAAGACATGAACAGATATTTCTCCAAAGAAGACATACAGGGCCAACAGACACATGAAGAGATACTCAGCATCACTCATCATCAGGGAAATGCAAATCAGAACCACAATGAGATACCACCTCACAACTGTCAGAATGGCTAAAGTAAAAAACACAGGGAACAACAAGTGTTGGTGAGGATATGGAGAAAAAGGAATCCATATGTACTGTTGGATGGAATGTAAAATATTAGTGCAGCCACTGTGGAAAACAGTATGGAGTTCCTCAAAGAGTTAAAAATAGAATTACTATCTGATCCAGTAATCTCACTCTTGGGTATTTACCCAAAGAATACAAAGACACTAATTCAAAAAGGCATATGTGCCCCTGTGATTTTTGGAGCATTATTTATGATAGCCAAACTAGGGAAGCAGCCCAACTGCCCATTTATAAATGGACAAATAAATGTCTAAAATATCCATAAAATGGATAAATGGATAAAGATACGGTGTCTGTATATACATATATATACAATGTGTACACACACACACCACACACAATGAAATATTACTCAGCCATAAAAAAAGAATGAAATCTTGCCATTTGCAACAACATAGATGGATCTAGAGGGTATAATGCCAAGTGAAATAAGTCATAGAAAGACAAATACCATATGATTTTACTCAAATGTAGAATTTAGGAAACAAAACAAATGAACAAAAAAAGAAAAGACCAAAAAACAGTACCTTCCTCCTCCCCCCCCCCAAAAAAACCCAGACTCTTAACTACAGAGAACAAACTGATGGTTATCAGAGGGGAGGTAGGTGGGGAAAGGGGTGAAAATCGGTGAAAGGGATCAAGAGTACACTTACCATGATGAGCACTGAATAATGTATAGAATTTTTGAGTCACTATATTGTACATCTGAAACTAATATAACACTATATGTTAAGTATACTAGACTTAAAATTTAGGGAAATAGAACCTAAAATAGAACCAGGTCTTGATGATTTTGAAAATTCTTAGCCTATGCAGATAATGTGCTCTGGAGACAGAGCTAAGTGTGTGGCTCCACACACAACCTCTTGGTGAACAGATTTGGTATGTGGCTCATGTATGCAGTCAGTCATCTCTATAGAAATACTGCCAGCTTCTACTGATATGGACAGAAATAGGATGAAATGAATTCAGGAAGGCTGTTGAATATCTGGAATCCTACTAGCAGAAAACATGCTAGTAGAGTTACTTGGCTACAAATATGTGTTCTCCTTTGAGAAAAGGGAAGAATGGCTCTGAAGGTAGCTCAGAGACTGGCAGGGCTGCCAAGGGCAGCTCAAAGGCTAATGGGACTGTGCCTCCACAGGCCCAGAGGACACAGTCCCAGGAGGTGAGGCTACCGCCTTCTCGGTCCCAGAGTGCAGAGCCACTGCCACTGAGGGCCAAAGAGGGTGAGGCTGTAGCTGAGGGATGAGAAGGTGGGGCCGCCCTCGCAGGCCCAGAACACAGACTATCGTGGCACAGATCATTATTCTTAGGCCTTAAAATCAAATGGAATTTTTCTTGCTTGGTTTCAGACTTTGGACTACTAACCCCTTCATTCCTTCTATTTTCTCCTTTTCAGAGTACATGTGTCTGTTCTATGCCTGTTTTGGCTTTGTTTTTGTAAGCAAATAACTTGTTTGCTAGCTCACAGATCTGGGGAGGGAGAGTAGTTTCGTCCCCGGATGGGCTGTAACCAGAGTCTTACCCATATCTGATTTAGATGATGCTTACATGAGATTTTGGGCTTAGAATTGATGCTAGAATGTGTTAGAATGGAATGAATTTTGCACATAAAAAGGACAGGAGTTCTGGGGAGCTAAAGGGTAGATAGAACTGTGGACCTCAAAAAGTTATGTTGAAATCCTAACCTCCAGCACCTGTGAAGGTGACCTTATTTGGAAATAAGGTTCTTACAGGTATAGTCAGGCTAAGATGAGGTCATACTGGACTAGGGCAGGTCATAACCCAAAGACTGGTATCTTTTGTAAGAGAAATCTGGACATAGAAGATATAGGGGAGGACACCAGATGAAGACAGAGGCAGAGACTGGAGTGAAGTGTCTATAGGGCAAGAACATTAAGGATTGCTAGCAACCACCAGAAGTTGGGAGAGGGACGTGGAACAGATTCTCTCTCAGAACCTCCAGGAGAAGCTCTCCTGCGAACGTCTAAATTTCAGACTTGTAACCTCCAGAATTGTGACAGAGTAAATTTCTTTTGTTTTAAACCACCCAGTAATTTGTAGTAATTGGGTACAGCAGTCCTATGAAACTGACACCCTGTCTCTAGAAGTTTTCCTATCAAGAATATAACTAAAAGAATGTTTTTCAGCTTTCAGAATTCGTAGAAAAAACTATTTTTTTGCTCTCTGTCATTGTTCATGTTCTTATGTGATATGTAAAATGGACTTTTACCTATTTAGTTTTAGGGAACTCTGATTTTTAACTCATTAATTTAGAAAATCCAGATAATTTACTTTTCTGCACAGATTTTTAATGTCAATTTATTTTGTTAATACCTATCAAAATAATTTTATTTTTCAAGTGTGGAATTCTTATGAAACTCTCGACTAGAATTTATGTCAGTTTGTATTTATCATTCACAATTTAAACTGAGAAATTTAAAATGTGGATTATTCTAGGAAGAGGGCTTTACAGTATTTCAAACTTTGCTCATTATTTCAGTTATTAAAATCTGATAAAGTTGTGGATTACTATTAGGTTATATTAAATTTAAGTAGAACTTCAGGTACTTAGTTCTAAAGCAAACTTCATTTTGAAATTTATTAATTTTTTTTTTTACTTTTTATTTAAATTCAAGTTGGTTAACATACAGAGTAGTCTTGGGTTCAGGAGTAGAACCCAGTGTTTCATCTCTTCCAGCGCTCATTGCAAAAAATGTGCCCTCCTTAATGCCACTCACCCATTTAGCCTATACCCCCCCAGCTCCCATCCAGCTGTTTGTTTATTTTTGAGAGAGAGAGAGCGCGCATGCACAAAGGAGCAGGGAAGGGGAGCAGAGAGAGAGAGAAGGAGGCAGAGAATCCAAAGCAGGCTCCCCCTGCCTGCTGTCAATACAGAGCTTGACTTGGGGCTCAGATTCACAAACTGCGAGATCATGACCTGAGCCGAAATCAAGAGTTGGGCACCAGAGTGACTGAGCCACCCAGCTGCCCCTCCATTTTGAAATTTAGAACTTAAAGACAGCTGAGGAGTGAGAATTGAAGTATATATGTTGCTTTTTCTTAAAAACTTATAGTAGTTTATATGATAATAGTTCTAACTTCCGTGATTCCTTTTTTTACCCTAAAATAATAATTTTCATTTTTGCATCTTCCAAATATATACATGAGGTAATTAGTTACCGTTGTTAATAGTTACATACAATTCATTGGGTTAAACATTAAATAGGCCATCTTTAAATAGCAGGCAGCTTCCTCAGAGTATCTTAAAATATGCAAAACTTGAGTCTACTATTTTTTTAAAGTGAGGTCGTGGCTGCACAGATTCAAGCTTTTAAAATTACTGGGTTACTTGAACTTTTTACCAGTTTCTTTTTCTGTTCTCAGCACATAAATGCACATCATGCTTACGAGTCTCAGATCTCCTCAATGGCAAAAGCCATGTCTAGACTAGAAGATGAGCTGAGACATCAGGAAGATGCAAAAGTAGCAGCGTTGAATGATATGTCATCTCTTAGAGAACTTTGCATTAAGCTGGATTCAGGCAAAGATCTTATGACCCAACAACTGAATTCCAAAAACCTGGAGTTTGAGAAGGTAAGGACTTAAAAGACTTTGTAGCACGTTATTTTATTGAGCCCTACTGTCATTGTTCTGCTTCCTCATGCCCTGCACAATATATTTGTTTCCCTTTAAGGAGTTACTTCTGGCCACAGGATTTTGAAAGCTAGATTCTTTGCCAAGATTTTTTTCTGGCAAACATAGTGATGAAATTAGGCGCTTTCAGTTTTCGAGTAGATGGTATTTAGGAAAATAGGACTGTTGCTATTATAGAATAGGAACATATCCTAGTACATTCTTCTCTCTTTGGAGGTAAGATTTAAATGAAGACTGAGCAGTTCATTACTTCCTAAATGGAAAATCTCAAGGCATTTAAATCTTACTTAATTTTGAAAGTCTAGTTACCTAGAACTTCCATTGTCAAGCTGAGGCATTACTTTAAACATCCCAAGGTGTGTTTTCAAACACACGTGTTTTCAGTTTTCATTCATTTAATAGTATCTTTATTTTCAGCTACTGAGAAGCTCTAGTGCTGGCTTGACTGTTTGATCAGAGTACACATAATAGATCAGAAGGGCTTCCTTGCTGATAGGATGGCCACATTTTAGGATTTTATGTTAATGACCCTCTCTTGACAAGGAAGTATGAGTGAAACTCATAGGAATAAGTCTTATAGCCAAATAAGCAAAAATTATTTTGAAAACAAGATGATTTTCTTACACTTAAAGAAATGGTTCAAAATCTTTAACTGGTACCCAAAATAAAGCAACTGATGAGTGTATATAGCTCTACAAATAATTTTTTAGAGTGAGTCTCAAATTATACTGAAGTAATCTTACTTTGTTTTCCCTGTAGGTTGTGGTGGAATTAGAAAATGTAAAATCAGAAGCAGACCTGTTAAAAAAACAACTATCAAGTGAGAGACATACAATTAAAAGCCTTGAATCATTGTTGGCTACAAATAGAGATAAAGAATTTCATTCTCATTTAACCTCCCACGAGAAGGATACAGAAATTCAGCTACTTAAAGAGAAGTTAACCCTTTCAGAAAGCAAATTGTAAGTGGCATAAATCAACCTGTGTAAAGAAAATAGCTTGTCAAAGATAAGTTTTCAGTTTTTGGTGGGATAAGGGGATGGGAGTGTGTACAGTGGCACAAAATCAAAATATTTTACTTACATTGTGCCTGCTTTTAGGAATTGGGGGGTTTTATTTAGGAGAGACATTGTGTTTTGAGGTAAAGATTTGTATATGTCTTCACCACAGAGATTGTACCCATGGAAGTAAATGAGTGAACTTTAGAAAAATGCCTATAGTTGAGGAACAAAGCGGAGTCAGTAAAAGGGAGAGCATTTCAGGCTGGGGAGAGCCGCCTTTGTCTCTTACTGTGTAGACCAGAAAAAGACTTCAAAATGGCTGTGTGGTTTGACTCACATAAGTTTAGTTGATTAATTACCTTTTAGGAGATTGATGATAGTGTCTATTAGATGGACATATTTGGGCATGTTTGATGGAAGAGGGGAGGAAACCCAGAGTACATTGTACAAGTAGAATAATTAACTTTTAAAAGAAGTTAGAAATATTTGTCTTTCTGAGGCAAGAGTCCAGAAAGAGCCAATGAAGATGCTTTACATCTTGATGTTATAATTCATGTCTTGTTCAAATTTGTATTTTCAGCATTGGTACAGTGCCTAGCACATACTGGAAGGTTAGTTTAACTATTAAATAAATCAGTGAATCAATGAAAACTTTAGTGATAGAAGCTCCTGAAGTTGAGAAAATTAGTGTTAAAAAGTCTTGTTCTTCTCATTTCTTGTCTAAAGTATCACCTCCGTTTGTATTAATACTAACAATAACAAAAATCCATAGCACTGGACTCTACAACACAGCACATTTGTTATTTATTTATTTATTCATTTGATTTTTAAAATTTATTTTTAAGAACTAGTCTAGGCCGGGAAAACACCATGCTTCGGGCTAAAGTGGCACAGTTCCAAACCGATCATGATGCTATGAAAAGGCAGATTTCAACTGAAAGATATGAACGGTAAGAGAAAAATTCGAGCATTGGACAGTGTTTTTATTTATTCCCTATCCCAAAAAGGATTTAATAGGGCTTAAAAATAGCCAACTTCCTTTTTTTTTTTTAAATTTTTTTTTTAATGTTTTATTTATTTCTAGGAGAGAGAGAGAGAGACAGCGTGAGCAGGGGAGGGTCAGAGAGAGAGGGAGTCACAGACTGAAACAGGCTCCAGGCTCTGACCCGGCAGTCAGCACAGAGCCCGACGCGGGGCTCGAGCCCACGAACCCCGAGATCATGACCTAAGCGAAAGTCGCTTAACCAACTAAGCCACCCAGGCGCCCCCAAAATAGCCAACTTTCTTGTAGTGTTCATACAAAAATAAATTTCTTTTGATATTTCTTCCTAAAAGGCAACAAATGTTGTGGAAGATAATATCCTTACAGTAAATAAAGTAGCAAGTGTTATCTACATGTTTTCTATAGCATTTCTCAGGGCAAAATTAGGGCATTATTTGAAAGAGTATAATAAGGAATCAACAGGCTAGTTAAGGATTCTGCAAGAGCCCAAACAATATGGTCCAATAGGAAACTCCAAATATAGATCATCACAAAAGTGATGATGATCATAAGAGCAGTTGATAAATATATGCCAGATACCATATACACACCTGATTAATTCTACCAATGATCTATTATTATGCATATATTACAGGAAACCAAAGTCACACAAATAGTAAATGGCAGAGCCCAAACTAAAATCAAGGTAGATCTTATACACCTGAAACTAACAAAGCATTTTGTTAATCATACGTGAATTAAAAAGATAAATAAAAATTTGAAATAAAGACAGATATGTTTAATTTTAAACCCCATGCTCTTATATACAGTATATTCCCTACAGCTTAGTAATTTTCATACTCACTTTTATTTCATTTCATTTGCTTTGTTATATTGAAAACTTTAATCTCCAAGTGTTACAACAGGAATGAGACCTGCTTTCACAGCTAAAAGTCTAATTTGCAAATCAATTGTCAAATTACTTTTCTTCCATTCTTTATTGCTCTATTAATAACCATAGACATCAACATTCCTGAAATTTCATTCTCAAATAGTGGTCAAATTGTTGCTTATCATAAGGTCAGTTTTTTATTTCTCTTATTATCTATTTGCATCAAAACTTTTCAAAGATGTGCCATTTGTAGTATAGACAAATTTGCTAGGAAATCAGTATTTATGATTTCAAAGAGAAATGAAGCCTGAGAAATAAAGAAGAGCATCAATGTCATATAAGCAGTGTTACTAACTTCTCACAGTTGAGAAGATTTAGTTTCTCAGTGTGCTAAACTGTACACATATGATTTCCATTTCTTAATGATAATTTAAATTCTCTTCAATCCAAGGGTCCTACTGCCTAGGGCTGTAACACTCCCTTAATTCCTCTTTTTCCCTTGCTTCTGGTCCCCAAAGAAACGTAGGCCAGCATGACCACGTCTTCTTTTCCTTGTCATCCAACTAGGTTATGCATTCTTAAAGTGGCAATATCACCACCCCAGAGAACTATATTGGTTCTTGGGGATTGAGAGCGTAGCAAAAAAACTTTAGGTATTACAGTGATTTATAGCCCTCCAGAGGACCTCAGTATGTAAATAACATATCTATATATTAAAATTTCATGGAGAGGAGTGGATCATTTGGGAGGAGGGAATATCTTAAAAAGTTTCTTTAGGGGGATCATATTGAAAAAAAAGTTTGGGAGACACTCAACTAAGAAATCCTGGATACTGAAGAATATAACACAGAAAGTCTAGGCCAGAGACTGAATAGTCCACAAAAGAGGTAGGAACACAGTCCTCATACTTTGTGAGGCTGACCCAGACACAGGGAAGCAGGGCATAGGAGAGAAAATGGTTATTTCACTTCTGACATTTGGGAGTTTTTAGGAAGAAGGAAGAAGCTAGATTTATGTGCACTACGAGGTGAGAAAGGAGGGGACAGAGGAGGGAACCAACAAACTGCAAATCTGTATTCATCAGGGCTGTGAACAATCTCTTATAGTACGTATTCCTTTAATTGAAATCTTTTATTCACTACTTAAAAATTATAAGGAGGTAGGATTTAAATTTCATAGAAGTATTAATAGAAGAAAAATTATTTAATCAGTAAAAATCATAACACGTTATAGTGTGTATACCACTTAATGATATAATCTCTTATTTGATCTTTACTACAGAGAAAGAGCAATCCAAGAGATGCGTCGACATGGTCTTCCCACACCACCCCTTAGTTCAACTCTGAGGTCTCCTTTACGTTCTCCTGAACATATAAGCTGTTAATTATCATAAAGGTATGTATGTAACACTAGGACAAGCAAAACCAACCTGTAATTATAAAAATTGAGAAAGTAGTTTCAATGTGGGGGGAAGGAAGATTGCCTACAAAGGCCGTCAGGGGAATTTTTGTGAAGTAATGAAATTTTCTGCATCTTGGTGATGGTTGCATGGGTATATATAGTTGTAAAAACTCATTGACCTGAACATTAACAGTCCATGCATTTTATTGTATGTAAATTATACCCCGATCAAAGAAGAAAAGACATCCACAACAAAATATTAAATGACAGGATGAGATATCACACGGTGATATTTGATGAAGTGCCAAATTCAAGAGACAAATAATAGATGGTAAAAATATAGACAGAGGTATACAAATGGGAATGTACATGGCACAGTAGACTTAATCCAACAGGAAGGGCAGGTTGTCAGGGAAAAATGAGGGAGAAAGGTGTGGAAGGCAGAGGATATACTGAATGTGAGGCTGAATTGGAGATTGTAGTCTTATCTCTGTAAGTCAAGGGGAGTCGTTGAAGGTACTTCTGTGTATAATATGGGTACAAGGGAGAGATGTAGATGGTGGACTAACTTTATAACCGTATTGGGCCATATTGGAGAATATAGAAATGAAAGGCAGGGAGACCAAAAAGAGATATGAAATGAACAGTATACTCAGTTCAGGATCTGTAGAATAATATTGAAAGCTAGGACAAATTTTAAAAACAAATGACATATATACAGAAAAGTGCCATGTCCTAGTGAGTTTTCACAAACAACACAAAACACATCTCTCTTGGGCTGTTTCCTGGTTATAAGCCCTGCTCTGGAAATAACTATCCTGCCTGTTAAAAACATAGATTTCTTACCAACTTGACAATAAACTATTTGTTTAAAAAAAAAAATGTTCTGTTAAAAAAAACATTTCTTTTGCCTGTTTTTGGACATTTTTGAAATGAAATCCTACATCTCTGGCTTGTCTTCCTCCACAGTACATTTGTGAGATTCGTTTGTACTGGTGTGTGTACTTGTAGGTTGTTCAGTCTTGTTGCTGCATAGTATTGCACTGCGTGAACTCACCACAGTCCATTTACCCATTTTATTGTTGATAGGCATTTGGTAATTTCCAGTTTGGGCTATCATAGAGTTATGATGAACATTCATCATGTGTGTTGATGAAGAGAGGTGTGCATTTCTTTTGAGTATACACGTAGGAGTGAAGTTGTTGGGTCACTGGACATGCATGTGTTCCGAGCTTGAGTAGACAGAGCAAAGTGGTTTTAAAGAGCTAGCATACATTTGACAGAAGAAGGGTAAGGGATGTGCTGAGTCATTGGAGATGGGAATGAATGGGAAAGAAGTCCGACGACAGAACGAGGGCTTGAAGGGTAGGCGACTGCAAAATGCAGGCTCACTGACAGAAAGAGTAAAGTCAGTCTTTTTTAAAAATATGCATTTCTCTGCCTTCTTTTAAATAGAAGTATATAGAAGATAATTACACATTCCTTAGTGACTCAGAATTCTCATTATGAACGTTAATTATGTACTGTGCTTTACCATACGGATGCCCCCAGGTTTTATTGGTATTTGTAGGGCCGAGGTTTAAATGATTCCTGATTGCTGGGCTTTTCTTTTGTGTTTGTTTGACTAAAACATGCATTTTCCTCTTTCACTTTGAGGACCACATCTCAGTATTGGCTACAATCACTGTGTCCTCACAACTTCTAAGCTGCTGCATTAATTTGAATGTGATTAGATGGAAGTTCAGCTTCTCGTTATAAAGCCTTGTAACAGTTGTGACACGTACATTTTCTCTTACTAGATTCACAGCTGCGTTTTAGACCAGAGACTGGGAAACTAAGGTCTGTGAGCCAAATCCACCCCACTGCCTATTTTTGTAAATTGAGCATAGCCACACCTGTTTGTTTACACATTGTCTAAGATTGCTTTTCTACAGAGGCAGAATCGAATAGTTGTGACAGAGACCCCATGGCCCACAAATCTGAAATATTTACTACCTGGCTTTTCATATCACGTAGCCTCTGGAAAACTCCACTGTGTACCTGTGAGATAATAAGAGTGAAACAACACATAATTCTTTGGTTTTATGAAAATAGACTTTATCTTATAGACACCTAAAAAGGGTCTTGGAGACTCCAGAGATCCCCAGATTATACTTTTAAGAACCACTGATATACAACATACTGGATTTAGCAGTCCATCTAAAGCTGTGATGAATTAGAAAACTTTGTTTGTTTTCAAGATTTTTTAAAAATAATCTCCATGCCCAACATGCAGCTCAAACTCACACACCTGAGATCAACAGTCACATGCTTTACCAACTGAGACAGCCATGTGCCCCAAATTAGAAAACCTCTAATTGTGATAAAATATATGGAACATGAACTTTGCTATCTTATTTTTAAAGTGTACAACTCGGTGGCGTTAAATTCACAATGTTATACAGCCAAAACCACTAATTCCAAAATTTTTTCATCACTCCAGACAGAAACTCTGTATCCAATAGTCCGTAATTCTCCAGTCCCCTGACATTCCTTCCCCAGCCCCTAAAAGTCTCTAATCTACTTGTCTGTTTCTTTTGCCCATTCGTCTAAGTGAAAAACCTTTTGTGTAGACTCACCTAGCATGTTTCCAGGATTCATCTGTGTTGAAACAGAACTTGTTTCTTTTTTATGCTTCAGTAATACTCCTTTGTGTGTTTATGCCACATTTGTTTATCCACTTGTCAGTTGATAGACAACTGGGTTGGTTTTACCTCCTTGCTGTTGTGAATAATGCTGCTATGAACCTTGGTGTTCAAGTCCCTGTTTTCAAATCTTTTGGGAGTAATTAAGAGTAGAGTTTTTTAAACATCTTTCATTGTGGTAAAATATACATAACATCAAATTTATCATTCTAACCATTTTTAAGTACACATTTCTCTGACAATTAGTACATTCACATTACTGTGCAAAAGTAATGTCCATCATCCATCTCCAGAACATTTTTATCTTCTTCAACTGAAACTCTTCCCATGAAATACTAATTCCCAGTCTCTCCTCTTCTCAGCTCCTGGCAACTGCCCTTAAAATTTGTCTCAATGAATTTGACTGTTCTGTTTAACTCATATAATTAGAATTATACAGTGTTTGTCCTTGTTGTGACTTACAGTGCTTTCAGGGTTCATCCACATTGGAGCATGTGCCAGAATTTCTTCCTTTTTTGGTGCTGAACAATATTCCACTGTATGAATATACCACTTATGAGTTGGTAGATACTTGGGTTCCTCCTGTCTTTTGGCTGTTGTGAGAATCTATGTTCAAATCAAAATCACTTTTAATCCTATAACCTAGGGAAAATATTAACTAGCATTTTGGTATATACTTCCTTCTTGTTTGATTTGTAGTAAATGTATACACACATTCATAGACATACATATGCCATTCTAATAGAGATCATACTCAAAATAGTTTTTTATCCTATCCTATATTTTGTTTTGTTTTCTTCTTTGGGGTTTTCCCCCTTAATAAATTGTTGAGAGCATCTATTCTTATCATTAAAAGTATTTTCAAACTGCCATTTTATTCTTTCCTTCCCGTCCCTCTCCTCTTCTCCATTCCCATCTCTCCCCTCCCCTCCCCTTGCAGTTTCACAACCCCCAAGATCAAGAATAACATGCTCCACTGAATGGAGCCAGCCACATGCCCCTCAAAAATGGGGTGATGGGCATGGAGGAGGGCACTTGTTGGGATGAGCACTGGATGTTATATGGAAACCAACTTGACAGTAAACTATGAAAGAAAAAAATGCTATTTTGAAATAGTTATCCAACAGTTCATCACGTTTCTGTTGCGGAATTTTTCATGTGTGTGTGTGTGTGTGTGTGCGTTTGTGTGTGTGTTTTAATTGGGGTGGTGATTAGATAGCACATAAGGTCAGAATGTTTGGAAAACTATTTGACTATGCATAGTATGCTGTTTTAAGACTCAGACAACATAATTTACGGTACTTGTACATTAACTTAGACATTATATTATTCCTCACTTTGAGTGATTTTTCTCAGTTAATGTCCTGTGTTAGCCTTTTCTTTTCACTCTATCATTCACTTAGTCCCATATACTTTGATGTACTTGGGTGGTCTGAGGGGAATATATTTTAAAGTATAGAGCTATTAACGATAATTTGATTATGGGTAAAGGCTTTTATTAGAGACTGTAATTTCAGTTAAAACTGAAAACAATCTCAGTTTTTTGGTGAATTTACTAAGTNTTATTTTTAAAGTGTACAACTCGGTGGCGTTAAATTCACAATGTTATACAGCCAAAACCACTAATTCCAAAATTTTTTCATCACTCCAGACAGAAACTCTGTATCCAATAGTCCGTAATTCTCCAGTCCCCTGACATTCCTTCCCCAGCCCCTAAAAGTCTCTAATCTACTTGTCTGTTTCTTTTGCCCATTCGTCTAAGTGAAAAACCTTTTGTGTAGACTCACCTAGCATGTTTCCAGGATTCATCTGTGTTGAAACAGAACTTGTTTCTTTTTTATGCTTCAGTAATACTCCTTTGTGTGTTTATGCCACATTTGTTTATCCACTTGTCAGTTGATAGACAACTGGGTTGGTTTTACCTCCTTGCTGTTGTGAATAATGCTGCTATGAACCTTGGTGTTCAAGTCCCTGTTTTCAAATCTTTTGGGAGTAATTAAGAGTAGAGTTTTTTAAACATCTTTCATTGTGGTAAAATATACATAACATCAAATTTATCATTCTAACCATTTTTAAGTACACATTTCTCTGACAATTAGTACATTCACATTACTGTGCAAAAGTAATGTCCATCATCCATCTCCAGAACATTTTTATCTTCTTCAACTGAAACTCTTCCCATGAAATACTAATTCCCAGTCTCTCCTCTTCTCAGCTCCTGGCAACTGCCCTTAAAATTTGTCTCAATGAATTTGACTGTTCTGTTTAACTCATATAATTAGAATTATACAGTGTTTGTCCTTGTTGTGACTTACAGTGCTTTCAGGGTTCATCCACATTGGAGCATGTGCCAGAATTTCTTCCTTTTTTGGTGCTGAACAATATTCCACTGTATGAATATACCACTTATGAGTTGGTAGATACTTGGGTTCCTCCTGTCTTTTGGCTGTTGTGAGAATCTATGTTCAAATCAAAATCACTTTTAATCCTATAACCTAGGGAAAATATTAACTAGCATTTTGGTATATACTTCCTTCTTGTTTGATTTGTAGTAAATGTATACACACATTCATAGACATACATATGCCATTCTAATAGAGATCATACTCAAAATAGTTTTTTATCCTATCCTATATTTTGTTTTGTTTTCTTCTTTGGGGTTTTCCCCCTTAATAAATTGTTGAGAGCATCTATTCTTATCATTAAAAGTATTTTCAAACTGCCATTTTATTCTTTCCTTCCCGTCCCTCTCCTCTTCTCCATTCCCATCTCTCCCCTCCCCTCCCCTTGCAGTTTCACAACCCCCAAGATCAAGAATAACATGCTCCACTGAATGGAGCCAGCCACATGCCCCTCAAAAATGGGGTGATGGGCATGGAGGAGGGCACTTGTTGGGATGAGCACTGGATGTTATATGGAAACCAACTTGACAGTAAACTATGAAAGAAAAAAATGCTATTTTGAAATAGTTATCCAACAGTTCATCACGTTTCTGTTGCGGAATTTTTCGTGTGTGTGTGTGTGTGTGCGCGTTTGTGTGTGTGTTTTAATTGGGGTGGTGATTAGATAGCACATAAGGTCAGAATGTTTGGAAAACTATTTGACTATGCATAGTATGCTGTTTTAAGACTCAGACAACATAATTTACGGTACTTGTACATTAACTTAGACATTATATTATTCCTCACTTTGAGTGATTTTTCTCAGTTAATGTCCTGTGTTAGCCTTTTCTTTTCACTCTATCATTCACTTAGTCCCATATACTTTGATGTACTTGGGTGGTCTGAGGGGAATATATTTTAAAGTATAGAGCTATTAACGATAATTTGATTATGGGTAAAGGCTTTTATTAGAGACTGTAATTTCAGTTAAAACTGAAAACAATCTCAGTTTTTTGGTGAATTTACTAAGTAATTTTTGTTGATCGTTTTTCTCTTAACTCCCCTTTCCTGTCCCTTCTTTTTCAGAATGATGTCTTTCATTGAGTTACCTGTATGCATTTTTTTAAGGGACAGAACAGTAATGAAATATTTGAAGTACTTGTTCCTGAAAATCATGAACATTGACACAAATTCTACCTCTGTCAACTCTTATTTAAATCAGTGAATATTTATGTAAAAAATTTTGGTTTAAAAGAGCCATATCTATGTGTATATTTTTATGTATATGACAGAACAAAATATGTATTAATAGTGCTAACTAATGTTATATCTTTATTTATATTATTCCTGACTTAAATTGCTCCTCAGAGTGTGTGTTTATACTGTGAATTAATATAATGTATTCACATTATGCTTTAATAACCTTTTTCATAATGAGCCATTATATGTGTATATAAATATTATTGCAGTACTTGTTTTCAAAGTGTTTTTAGTTTTCATGCCTGTGTTTGTAACCCATATCTTTAACACATTCTAGGATTATCAATCTTGATGCTGTGCTGTCATGCTTTGTTCTTCAAAATGTAAAATTAATTATTCACCAATTTGCTATCTGTCATCAAGGGTAATATATTCAGGTCTATTCTTACAATAGCAGAGGTCTTGATAAAATAATGATTACCATATATCATTTGTTATTGTCAACTCGAAGAACTGTGATGGGAAAGATACATTTATATATTATATAGAGTATTATATTATCTTGGTTATCACATGGACTCTTCATTTAATATCAATTCTATCAAAATCAAACTAAAAGCCGGATTCAGAATTTTATAAAACAGGATAACAGAAATTTGGGACACTTTTTCAGTAAGTAAAATTCTTCCCTGTATTAATCAAAAATTTCAGAGTGTGAAAGTACATGAGGTAAATATAGTAAAAGATTTTGTTAAAATGCTAATACACATTAAATAATATCTTTTTTTTTGCTTCTAAGCTTGCATATTGTAAATTTATCAGTCTTGCAGAATAGTATGTAAACACTGAACTGTGGCATGTTAAATAGAAAACAGCTTTTCACAATTAATTTTCAAGGTTGCAATTTGAAGGAATTTAGATGCATACATAAATAAAAGAACAGAAATACAAAATAGAATGTCAGATACAAAAACTGTAATCGTGTTTGAACCATACACATTTGAAGAAAATCCTGTTCTTAGCAGGTTTCATTATGATTGAAAAAGAAGAACTTAAGAACTAACATAATAAGGAAGTGGAAGACCAGTTATTTATATGATACATTTTGTTTCCTCTTGTGGTTTAATTCAGTGGTGTGTGTGTGTTTGTGTGTATCTGAGGGTGGGCAGTGCTCTTTTCTAAAACTAGTATGCCTTATGTGTTTGAAATATACCCTTTGCAATAATTTACTGTGTATTTGGGTGTGATGTGGTTTACTTTTCTACCATATTTGTAATTTTATGTATTCCATCTTCTTTGTGTGAATTCATGTATTATAGCAAAATACAAGAGAAATGGGACTAATTTGCAATGTCATATGGAAAATCTTTTAATAAATATATGTAAGTAAAATAAAAAATATTTGTCCCCACCTCTTCCCCCAAAGCAATAATAGCAAGACACATTTTGTTAGATATTTTATTTTTAATGTTTTCTATAATTTAAAAATGTATAGCTTGCCATAATTGTTATTTTCTTAACCATGTTACTACAATTTTCCTAAATTAGTTTTATCTTAAAATACTGAATGTTCTCACTGTTTGTAGATGTTTTTAATTTGTTTTAAATAATTTTAAATTATGCTTGACATAGATTTTCCAATAAACTTTCCAGTCAATTTATTTTCTCTTTCTTAAAAATAGTTTTTTCTTAAATTTAAACAATATTCTTAATTCTAAAATTAACAGTTCAAATCAAACTTTATCATGGTAGGATTTGGGTAAATCCTTGTACTTGTGTGAGATACTTTTTTTTTAAATGACTGATGTATTTCTAGTCAAGAAATGAAGTCAAAACTTGTTTGAAATCCATCTACAAAATGGTTGAATAGCCTTGTATGTTTACATTTTTCTGTCTTGCATATGCTCTGTGTTGAGAACATTAACTTGTATTGACTATGCCACCTGCTACATCACCTTATTATAACTTCCCACACATCTGATCTCCCTCTCTCCCCACTTAGAAGATTTACTGTCTATACATTCTATCATCAGTCTTTAATTTCACTGTCTTCTTGAAACAGTGGTTATTGACCAGGCCTGCACATTGCTGTTACCTGGACAGTTTTAATGAAAAGCTGATTTCTGAAATGAATCAGAATCTCTGGGAGTTAGGTGTGGACATTTTTAAAATTTTTAATTTTAGGTTCTCTAGATGATTCTAATGTGTAGCAGATTTAAAATGCTAATTTAGAAACTGATCCACCAAACTGACCTACTAATGGAACTCAAATTGCAGCATGAAAACACTGCTGTAGATCTTACCATTACCTCCAAAAATCTCAGCTTCTAGCATGCTACTCCCAACTCTTTCTAGGTCATTCTATCATGCCTAGCCAATCCTTAGACTCGACTAGGATATCCAGACAATTGATTTTCTCCCCTATTCTTTGTCTATAAGTCCCTCACTTTACTCTGTCTTGCATAGGGATCATTTTCTTTCAATATACGCTAGTTCTCTTGTCCCTCTAAACTGAAAACTCAAACCTTTTTTGTATCCAGCAACTTCAACAACGCTGCATCTGTTCCTAAGCAGCGGAACAGGGCTAGAGGAAAAAAAACAGCCATGCGGGTTCAAATTTCACTTGAAATGTATGGCCCTGAAAATCAAGGGTCCACAGCATTCTGTGAAGATCCTATACATTGTCCTGGTCAGTCCACACTTAACCTCTCTCTCCCCAACAAGCATTTCACACCTCTTTACTCAGACCTTCAATCCCTGCCTTTTTTGCTCTCAGGTTGTTTGTTTTTTCACTGAGAAAATGGAAACACTAAAGAAACTTTCTCACCCTTCAAATCTATTAATAATACATCTGTATCCATAGAACTTCCTTCCCTCTTATAACATGAACTATCTTTACTCTCTATAGCTATTTTATCTAGTTGTAATCAGTATTCATTCCTTACTATTCACAAGATTCTACAATTAACACCACATTCCTGGGTCAGTTTTGCTCACTTAGCTTGTTCCCACTTGCTTGCATACCTCCCAAGCATGAGAGAGTGAAGGAGAGAGACTCTTAAGCAGGCTCTACATCCAGCACGGAGCCTGTTGCAGGGCTCAACACAGGGCTCAATCTCAAGACCGTGAGATCATGACCTGCACCGAAATCCAGAGTCAGATGCTTAACAGACTGAGTCACCTCGGCATCCCTTTAATGGGTTAATTTTAAAACCCTCCCAGACCTGACCATTCCATTTTTTGGCACCCTTTAGAGCAAAAAATCCTTAAGAAGTGTTATCAATAGTCACTTCATCCCCCCTTTACACCCATCTTTCCTTCTTGAACTATCCCAATCATTTTTTTATTCCCATTACCCAAACCATTTTTTTGTCAAGGTACTAACTCCCATGTGTTCTTTATTTCCTTTTTCACACTTAGTACTTCCTCATAGTGCTTTTTTGTTACATTTTGTTCTTATTTGATACTGCTGCTATCTTCCTTTGAGGAAGGATTGGGTATAGATAATAGCTTTAAGATAAGTGCGTTTGAAGATGAGATTAAGGACTTCTTCCAGAAGACATCAGAAAAAGAAATTGAGTCTATGGCCATACCATCCTGAACGTGCCCAGTCTTGTCTGATCTCGGAAGCTAAGCAGGGTTGGGCCTAGTTAGTACTTAGATGGGAGAAAAAGATTGAAAGTGTAAAAGAAAAGCATAGAGGATATGTGTAGGAGTGCCAATATCCAGGTGATACTGAGCCTCACAAGAGAGAAATATTAGAAAGTAGTGCAAGAAATATTCTAAGGAATAATGGAGATAAATGTCACCAAATCAAAGGATACAGTCTGAGGCCACAATTAAAAGGGCTCAGAAAGGGGCTTCTGGATGGCTGAGTCAGTTAAGCGTCCGACTTTGGATCAGGTCATGATCTCAAGGTTAGTGAATTCAAGCCCCACGTCAGGCTCTGTGCTACAGCTCAGAGCCTGGAGCCTGCTTCTGATTCTTTGTCTCCACCCCCCACCCCCCCCCACTCTCTCTTTCTCTGTCTCTTTGTCAAAAATAAACATTAAAAAAATAGGGCTCAGAAAAAGCCAAGTAGGAGGGAAGGAGAAAACTCACATCTAGATACAATATTAAAGACAAGGAAAGAGGGGCACCTGGCTAGTTCAGTTGGTAGAGCATGTGACTCTTGATCTCAGGGTTCAAACCTCACATTAGGTGTAGAGATTACTTAAAATCTTTCAAGGTCCCTGGGTGGCTCAGTCATTTAAGTGTCTGACTCTTGATTTCAGCTCAGATCATGATTTCATGATTCATGGGTTCAAGCCCCAAGTTGGGTTTCATGCTGACAGCACAGAGCCTGCTTGGGATTCTCTCTCTCTCTCTCTCTCTCTCTCTCTCTCTCTCTCCCCCTGACCCTCCCCTGCTTGCGCACATGCTTTTTCTCAAAAATAAACTTAAAAAATATCTTTTGGGGCACCTGGGTAGGTCAGTCAGTTGAGTGTCTGACTTATGAATTGGGCTCAGGTCATGATCCCAGGGTCATGGGATCAAGCCCTGCATCAAGCTCCGTGCTGAGCATGGAGCTTGCTTAAGATTCTCTCTCTCTCTGCCCTACTCCCCCACTCTCTCTCTCAAATTTAAAAAAAAATTTTTTTAAATAAAATAAAGACAAGGAAAGAAATTTTAAAAGGCCCAGAGAGAAACAGTCACCTGAAAGGAACAAGGATCAAAAATTTACATTTCTTATGGACTGAATGTGCCCCCCCACCCCCACCAGATTCCTATGTGAAAATCCTGCTACTCAATGTAATGATGTTAGGAGGTAGGCTCTTTGGGAGGTAACTAAGAAGGTGAAGCCCTCAAGAATGGGACTGGTGTCCTTGTAAAACTAACCCCACAGAGCTCTCTCACCCTCTCTGACATGTGAGGACACAACAAGAAGTTGGCAATGTACAACCCAGAAGACCCCAACTGTGTTGGCACCCTCCTCTTGAACTTCCAGCCTCCAGAACTGTGAGGAATAAATTTCAATTTTTTTATAAGCTACCCAGTCTATGGCAAATTGCTATAGCAATCCAAACAGACTAAGACAACATCAAATTTCTCAATAGCTACACTAGGGACAAAAGAATCACATTATTTTTAGAATTCTGAAAGAATAATTTTGAAACTTTTATGACTTGCTGTTGAAACACTTTTGGAGGAAGGAGTCAATTAGAGAAGTAAGTATAGGAGATACTGCAAGAGATGTGTGAATTAAAGATAATCTCAAATATTTTGGTAATTATTGTCTTAATAAAAAGAAGGAAGGAAGGAAGAATGGAAGGAAGGAAGGAAAGGAGAAAGAAAGGAATGAAGGAAGGAAGAAGAAAAGGGAGAGAGGGAATCTATAACAATTCAGACCAAAACTTCTAGGATCTGGATAATACCAACATGCTAGATGGTGAGGAAGAAGAAAGAGAGACAAAGAACATGAGAAAAGGTAAAATATTTGTGTTATTGGGAGAAGATAAAAATACTGAACTCAACAGGGAGAAATAACACAGCTGGAGTCTTAAAAGCAATTATCATAATGATATAATAGTAAACACTTTTCCAGAACTTTGTTCTTCCTGGGCACTATTCTGGGAATTTTACATATGTTAACTCATTTAATTCCCACAATCAAATTCTTTATTATCATTTTATAGATGAGGGCACAGACCAGACTTGTCTATGGAGATGTCACTATAGACACATAGACCAATGGAACAGAATAGAGAACTCAGAAATGGACCCACAAATGTAATGCCAGCTAATCTTTGACAAAGCAGGAAAGAATATCCAGTGTAAAAAAGAATATCCAGTGTCTTCAGCAAATGGTGTTAGGGAAACTGGACAGTGACATGCAGAGGAATGAACCCGGACCACTTTCTTACACCAGACACAAAAATAAACTCAAAATGAATGAAAAACCTAAATGTAAGACAGGAAGCTATCAAAATCCTAGAGGAGTAAGTAGGCAGCAGCCTCATTGACCTCAGCCACAGCAACTTCTTACTTGACATGTCTCCAGAGGCAGGGAGAGGAAACAAAACCAAAAATGAACTATTGGAACCTCATCAAGATAAAAAGCTTCTGCACAGTGAAGGAAAACCATCAGCAAAACTAAAAGGCGACAGATGAAATGGGAGAAGATATTTGCAGATGACATATCAGATAAAGGGTTAGTATCCAAAATCCATAAAGAACTTATCAAACTCAACACCCAAGAAACAAATAATCCAGTGAAGAAATGGGCAAAAGACATGAATAGACAGTTTTTTTCCAAAAAGGACATCCATATGGCTAACCGCTACATGGAGAGATGCTCAACATCACTCATCATCAGGGAAATACCATCAAAACCACAATGAGATACCACCTCACATCTGTCAGAATGGCTAACATTAACAACTCAGGTAATGACAGATGTTGGCAAGGATGCGGAGTAAGAGGAGCCCTTTTGTACTGCTGGAGGGAATGCAAACTGGTGCAGCCACTCTGGAGGTTCCTCAAAAAATTAAAAATAGAACTACCTATGACCTAGCAATTGCAGTACTAGGTATTTATATAAGGGATACAGGAGTACGGTTTTGAAGGGTCATATGCACTCCAATGTTTATAGCAGTGCTATCAACAATAGCCAAAGTATGCAAAGAGCCCAAATGTCCATCAACTGATGAACAGATAAAGAAGATGTGGTATATATACACAATGGAATATTACTTGGCAGTCAAAAAGAATGAAATCTTGCCATTCGCAACAACGTGAATGAAACTAGAGTATACTTTGCTAAGTGAAATAAGTCAGTCTAAGAAAAACAAATATATGGTTTCACTCATATGTGGAATTTAAGAAACAAAATAGATGAACATAGGGGAAGGGAAGAAAAATAAGATAAAAACAGGGAGACAAACCATAAGAGTCTCAAATACAGAGAACAACCTGGGGGTTGCTGGCGGAGCGTTCAGTGCAGGAATAAGCTAGTTGGGCAATGGGCATTAAGGAGGGCACTTATTGGGATGAGCACTGGTGTTATATGTAGGTGATAAATCACTAAGTTCTATTCCTGAAATCAATATTACACTGTATGTTAACTAACTTGGACTTAAGTTTTTAAAATTAAATTAAATTTAAAAAAGAAAATAATAAAAGGATAGGGAAAACTTCATTGTATTTGCTAACTAAAAATTGTCCTAAATTATCTTTGATAAAGATGAAAATCGTAAGATGAAATAATTTAGACTGATAAGTAAACCACTAGAATCAAAATTGTGGGATTCAGCTGAAGTAGGAGTAGAGGGAAACTATAACTTTAAATATGTTAATCAAGGAATAAAAACTGTTAACAAATGAGCAAGGATTTAATTCAAGAGATTGGGGAAAAGGAATAGCAAACCTTGCTCTGTGTCCCTCCTCAAAATAACAGCTAAATAAGGATGGACAGAAAACAATGAGTTAGAGGACAGTAATGTCAACTACAAAAGTTGAGATTAACAAGCCAAGAATTGGACCTTTAAAAGGACTGATTAATAAACTTTATTGGAAACAAGACTTACCAAGAAAAATATACAAAATTCAAAACAAAAAGGGGAAATAATTATAAATACATAAAGTTTCAAGAAAATAAAAGAATGAAGAATGGTTATATGCTAATATCATGTATGAAATAAAGTACATGAAAATTAAAAAAAGCTGAAATTTGGTGTAATAACATAGAGCCCAACTAGAACAATATGTTTTAAAGAAATTGAAATACAGTCAAATATAAGTGTGTGGGATTATATTTTTCCTTAGTTATAAGCTAATAAGTTAACATATCCCAGTTTACTAGATGCTGGTAGAAAATAGAGTCTCTTGGGTCAGAGACAAAGGCCTTTATTACTTACTCACAGCGCAGCAAGCAGCATAAGCATCATGTCTGTTCTGGTTTTCCTTAGCCTCCCAAACACCAAAGGGAAAGTATGGAGGGTCCCAGATCAATACCAACACGCTGAGGTTCATGTCATAGCCTAGGAACACTAAGTTTAGAGAATCCATTTCCTTGATAACAAGCAATAAGTAATCCTGCTCTTTATCCCAGAAGGAGACGTTGCCATATCCCCCTCCATGTTGCTTGCTGCAAACACAATACTGAAAAATGGCCTAGGTAAAGATCAGTTAGGGCCTTGCATTCTTGGCATACCCACAACAAGAATATACAGTGATATTTAGAGTCCACGGCAGGCTTTCCCAAAGACAATCTACACCTTGACCCAGTATCTTCTTGGCCAAACTTAAGTTCTTATATAAGTATGCCACTCCATAGCCGTGCTGCCTAATCTGACCAACAGAAGCTGGGGCCAAACCTGTTCAATTTGTCTCATAAAGTATTAGTTAAGGCTAATATCAGTACAATTTTAAGCAGCAGGAAGAAGCCGACCAGCAGTACCGGCTTCAATCATGCTTCCCAGGATTGCAGACACAGTCGGTTTTGAGTAAATATGAGGATCAGTGAGTGTTACTTTAGATAACCAGGATGTAGTCTAAAGTCAATCCGTTATTCATTATAACTCTTGCAATGTATACTGATCTGCTAATCTCTGGTATTATTGTTAATGGGACAATAGATGAGCCAAAAAGCATCCCTCATCCACAATAGAGTGATAGGCTGTGGCCATCTCTCCCCCCACTCCCCTACAGACAGCCCAAAGAGTCACTTAGTCACTCCAGTTTAGGGGTTATTTTGAAACTTGATTTAGATCATCATTACACTGATTTGGTTAAGAAACATGGGCCATGTCACTGAGTAGTTGCAGCCTTGATGGGCATACATAAGGGGTTCAGCAGTCAGGAGAAGCCTATGAATTTGTAGCAATCAGATTTTTATTTTATTTTTTTATGTTTTATTTTTTTAATGTTTATTTATTTTTGAGAGAGAGAGAGAGAGAGACAGAGTACTAGCGGGGGAGGGTCAGAGAGAGAGAGGGAGACACAGAATCCAAGGCAGGCTCCAGGCTCTGAGCTGGCAGCACAGAGCCCAATGCAGGACTTGAACCCACAAACTGTGAGATCATGACCTGAGCTGAAGTCAGGATACTTAACCAACTGAGCCACCCAGGTGCCCTGTAGCAATCAGATTTTTAAAAGATTGTACTGAGAAAAAATATTGTGCCTATTTGTGTGTTTGTACATATATAAGGCAGAGTCCATGTTTGGGAGGGGCCACTGATGGCAATTAGGCATGACAAAATGGTTCCAGAGCAGCCATGCCTACATGAATGTTTCTGTTCTCATAGCACATGGACAGGGATGACAGATACAGAAGCAGGTTAGATTGCCAGCCACTGCAGTTTCTTGATTCAGGCAGACCATATGATTTTTTGCCAGGCTGTAGTGTAGGCTCTTTGAAGGGAACAAAGAAAGCATTCATTGCTATTGGTTTGGGCCTAGCTCAAAGAATGCTGATTTGTGGATTAGCTGATATAAAGGACCAAATAGAATGCCCAGTAAAGGCACATACTATCTCCTGTTCTCCCAAAGTCCCACAAGATGCTCAACCTCCTTTTTGGTTGGAACATGGCTGGAGATACAGCACTTCTTCCCGAGGTGCCAGAGGAATGGAGCACTGTGAATCTGCCCATACAGTCCCAAGAAACTTCAGCTGGCAAGTAGTCCTCTGAATTTTGTTGAGAGTTATCAGCCACCCCTGCTGTTAAGTGTGAGTATCTAGGGCCTTGAAACGGAAGCTTCTGACTTGTCAACCAACAGGATATCATCTTCAGGGTGAAAACTTTGAACTCAGAGGATAGAGGCATGCATGCTAACTCCTGGCTCACCTGCTATTGACAAATGGCAGTGAGTTTGTCCCACAGCATGTCTCTACTTTCTGTTCTTCCTTGATGGGGATAATCCCCTCTGACACAGGATGGGACTATAAGCATGTAACGCCTCAATTCCTACTATTCATGCAAGCAGCAACAGTGCATTGAATTAGTCCAAAAAAATCCTACCAATGAGGACATATTAGCTTCTCATCCCCATGCAGAACCCTGTCCAAATACCATCAGTTAAATCTGAGTACCCTTGGACCAGGTAGGATGGTGACTTGGATGCCTCTAACCAAAGGAGCTGTAGAAATTTGAGTCCCTCCCCTCCCTGAAGTTCCTCAGTATATTTGTACAATGTGTATGGATTTCAGTCTTCCATGGAAACAGGGAGATCTTGGCCAACTCATTGCTCCCTTAAAGTAGCAGGACATTCCTAAGGCCAGGAAAGAGAAGGAAGGAGAGATCAGAGGGCACAGAGGGAGACAGCAGCTCTCTTCAGTAAACAAAGCTTTGTGTTGATTTTTGCTCTCAAGTGGCTGATGGTGGCTCAGGCTCAACAAAACCAACATTCTGTATCCTTCCTGCTGACATCATTTATTTCAGCTTTAGAGATCTCTTGACTTAGCAGCCATAGTCACACTGCCTTTTATCTGGGGCCCCCACAGGCTTGCATCTCTTATCCCACTTGAGGAGAACACCATTCAGTTTGTTTCAAACCCACCTCTCATTGCTCGGATTCTAAATATTCATGAACAGGACTGAATAAAATATGTAGGATGTTGGGGACTGTTGGGTGAGAACATTCACTACCAGTTTCTGTGTAATCTTCTCATATCTCCTAACCTCATCCTTTCTCTTCCAGATAGCCACATCTATCAGCAGCCTATCCTTGTTGCCTAAACTGTGAAGAACTGTGAGTGGTCTGAGATTTTTGCCCTATTCCAACCTGGCAAGTGAGCCTGTTACAAGTTCTTGAGTGCTGGCAGAAGACATGAGATTTCTGGATCAGAGACAAAGCTCTTTATTACTGCACATGCAGCAGGAAACGTGTTTTACACCAATTCTTCATGTCCCCAAATCCCACAGGGATCACACAAGTAGGCCTAGATGGATGCTGCATATAGAGTGGGCTTATGTCACAGCTGAGAAATAGAAATTAAGAAACTTCTGTCTTTTATAAAAAGCTTTAAGCAAACATGCCTAACCCTTGCCTTGGGGGAGACATTATCTTTTTATATTGGATAGCAAACAAATCTGCCCCCCTGGGCTGGAGTGACACTATGTTCTCCAAAGCTAGACAAACATCTTTCAAAGATAGTCCAGAACAAAAACTGTCAGGGCCTCTGTTCTAAAATGGCAGAATAAGAACTCAGTGGAAAATAACTCCCAACACTTGTAATATTAATTTCTTTTATTGTGGTAAAATATACATAAAACTTACCACATTAACAATTTTTTAAGTTTATTTATTGATTTTGAGAGAAAGAGTATGAGCAAAGGAGGGGCAGAGAGAGAGGCAGAGAGACAGAGAGACTCTCAAGTAGGCTTCATGATCTCAGCGCACAGCCCAGGGCTCAATCTCATCAACTGTAAGATCATGTTCTGAGCTGCAATCAAGAGTTGGACACTTGGGGCCCCTGCGTGGCTCAGTTGGTTAAGCGTCCGACTTCGGTTCAGGTCATGATCTCACAGTTCGTGGATTCGAGCCCCACATCGGGCTCTGTGCTGACAACCAGCTCAGAGCCTGGAGCCTGTTTCAGATTCTGTATCTCCCTCTCTCTCTGACCCTCCCCTGCTCACTCTGTCTCTCTGTCTGTCTCTCAGAAATAAATTTTTAAAAACATTAAAAACAAAAAAGAGTTGGACACTTAACTGACTGAGCCACTCAGGCGCCCCTACCATATTAACAATTTTTAAGTGTACAGTTTGAACTGTATTATTATTTTTAATGCACTGCTGGTTTTGTTTTTCTAGTATTTTATTTATATTTTGTATCTGTGCTTGTTAGAGGGACTGACCCATAGTCATCTTTTGTGTGAAAGCAGCACTGTCTAGTTTTTATGTTATAGTTCTGTTGGCTTCCTAGAATGTTTATTTTTTGTGTGTGTCTCTTCACTGATTGACCAGAGACTGGCCAATTTTTCCCTAAGAATCAACTTTTTATTTTATTGATCAAATCTACTATTTTATTTGTTTTCTATTTCATTGATTTCTCTTTTCATTCCTTCCTTCTTTCTGCTTTTTTGTTTTCATTTTTGAGTTATATAGTTAATTTATTTTTAATCTTTCTTATTTTCTAATATATTCATTAAAAGTTACAAAATTTTCTCTGAGAACCTTTGGCTATATCCCAACAGGTGTTTTGTCATTATTTGTCATTGCTTTCTAAACAGATTTCAATTTCAGTTCTGGATTATTTCTTAACTGGGGTCACTATATAATTTGTCATCCAAATTGGACCCTTTTGCCAATGAAATATAAATCTTATGTCAGGACAATAGGTATAAGTCAGGACTGTTCTGGGTGAACTGGAAAATATGGTCATCCTATTTTTAACACAGGACTTATTTAAAAGGAAGTATTAAATTCTTCACAGAAGTATTACAAATTTCCATTTTATTGAATTTTTAAAAAATATGTTTGTTTATTTTGTGAGAGAGGGAGAATGAGTGAGGGAGGGGCAGAGAGAGAAGGAGACAGAGAATCCCAAGCAGGCTCCACACTGTCAGTACAGAGCCCCATGTAGGATTCTGTCTCACAAGCTGTGAGATCATGACCTGAAATGAAATCAAGAGTTGGATGATTAACCAACTGAGTCACCCAGGTGCCCCCATTTTATTGAATTTTGATCAAAGAATGCTGTCTGCATGGATTTTGTTTTTTTTGAAATTTATTGAGGTCTGGGTTTTTTTGGCCCAGAACTTGGTTAGTTTTTGTGACTGTTCCCAATAGTTTTGTCAGAATACATTATTTGTTAAAAATTTTTAATGTTTATTTTATTTTTGAGAGAGAGAGAGAGCAAGCATGAGTGGGGGAGGGGCATAGAGAGAGGGAGACACAGAATACCAAGCAGGCTCCAGGCTCTGAGCTGTCAGCATAGAGCCTGACATGGGGCTCAAACTCAGGAACCAATGAGATAATGACTTGAGCCAAAGTTTGTTGCTTAACCAACTGAGCTATTCAGGTGCCTCAGAATACATTATTTTCTGTTTATCTAGTACACAATACCTGATATGTTTCATTTTTTTAATTAAAAAAAATTTAATGTTTATTTTTTGAGAGACAGAGAGTGAGTGGGGGAGGAGCAGAGAGAGAGGGAGCCGCAGAATCCAAAGCAGGCTCCAGGCTCTGAGCTATCAGCATAGAGCCCGACACAGGGCTTGAACTCACAAACCGCAAGATCATGACCTGGGCCAAAGTTGGATGTTTAACCGACTGAGCCACCCAGGCACCCCAGATACCTTTTAGACCAAACTTGTTAATTCTCTATATGGTTATCTTTGTGTGATTTGTCAATTTCTAAGAAAAGTTAAAAAGTCTCCCACTATAAGAGCAAATTTTTAACTTTTCCTTTTATTTCAGTTTTTGGATTAAATAATTCGAAAGCTCTGTTGTTTGAAATGTAAAGTTTCAGGACTGTTAAACTTTTTGTTCGCTTGTAATTTTTTGTAATTTTTTACTTTCTTGGCTTGTACCTTTTAGCATTTGATACCTTTTATCTTGACATCTTTTTTCTCAGGTATTAATACTGCTACAGCTTTATTGACAATAATTTATATTTATTCATACAATTCATCCATTTCAGTCATATGATTTAATGATTTTTATTATAGTCACAGAGTTGTGCAACTATTACCACAATCAATTTTAGAGCATTTTCATCATTCCCTAAAGAAACCTTGTTCTGACCAAGAGCTGCTCACCATTTTCCCCCAATTTCTCTCCTCCAACCACAAAGCTACTACTGTCTCTATAGATTTGCTTGTCTGGACATTTGGTATAAATGGAATCATACGATATGTGGCCTTTATGTCTAACTTCTTTTACTCAGTATAAGATTTCCAAGGTTCACCCATGCAGTATGATGTATCAGTATTTCATTTCTTTTCAGTGCGAAATAATATTCCACTGTAAGGTAACAACATATTTTGTTCAATTCATTCATCAGTTGATGGATATTTGGATTGTTTCCACTTTTGGGCCATTATAAATAATGTTACTATAGACATTCATGTACAAGTTTTGCATGGATATGTTTTCATTTCTCTTGAGTGAATACCTTGGATTGGAATCCTGGGTCACATGGTAACTCCATACTTAACATTTTATGGAACTGCCAATTGTTTCCTAAAGTGGCTGCACCATTTCACTCATCATCAGCAATGTATGAGGGTTCTAATTATTCTACATTCTCACCAACACATGTTTTTACCTAGTGAGTATTTCGTTGTGGTTTTGCTTTGCATATCCCTGATAGTTAATGGTGTGTTGCTCATCATTTCATTTGCTTCATGGCTATTTGTGTATCTATTTAGATCCTTTGCTCATTAAAAAAATTTTTTTTAACATTTATTCATTTTTGAGAGACAGAGCATGGGTGGGGCAGGGGCAGAGAGAGAGGGACACACAGCATCTGAAGCAGGCTTCAGGCTCTGAGCTGTCAGCACAGAGCCTGACATGGGGCTTGAACCCAAGAACTGGGAGATCATGACCTGAGCTGAGGTCAGATGCTTAATCGACTGAGCCACCCAGGTGCCCTGATCCTTTGCTCATTTTAAAATTGGGACATCTGCCTTTTTAATTATTGGGTTGTACGAGTTCTTTCTATGTTCTGTATACAAGTCCCTTTATCAGACATATGATTTTCAAATGTAGTTTTTTCATTCTGTGGGTCATATTTTCACTCTATTGCTGGTATCATTTCAAAAGTTTGAAATTTTGATGTAATTTATTTTATTTATTCATTTTGTTATTGATGCTTGTGCTTTGGGGTGTCATCTAAGAAGTCATTGTCTAACTCAAAGATGTAAAGATTTACTCTTTTTTAAAATTTTTTATAAATATTTTTATTTCTGAGAGAGAGAAACAGTGTGAGCAGGGGAGGGTCAGAGAGAGAGGGAGACACAGAATCTGAAACAGGCTCCAGGCTCTGAGCTAGCTGCCAGCACAGAGCCCGATGCAGGTGTCGAACCCACGAACCATGAGATCATGACCTGAGCCGAAGTCGGACGCCTACCTGACTGAGCCACCCAGGCACCCCGGTAAAGATTTACTCTTATGTTTTCATCTAAGAGTTTTGTAGTTTTAGCCCTTACCTTTAGATCTATGATCCATTTTGAATTAATTTTTCTAAATGGTATGACATAGTTGTTCAGCTTCATTCTTTTGCATCTGGATATCCAGTTGTCCCATGTGCTTTTTTAAAATCAGTATTTACCTACTATACCTTCCTATTACTTTATTTTTACATATCATAATAAATTTGTAATTTAGATGTTCAATATGTGAGACCCAACGGTAATCCCCATTTTACAGATTTGATGAAGTGTCTGCAGTTGAATGACAGACCCATGCATAGAGACAGAAAGTCAGCACAATGGATAGGATAGCTGCTCTGATTTCTCACCCCACCACAGGAGCTACTGCTTGATTTCTGAGCCATTTAAATAAGCCCACCTCATTCACATTGAATTCTGAATATTCACAACCGCACATCCCCTGGAGTGGTCAGGAAGGAATTACTAACCTTATGCCTGTTTAATGGAAACTTTCAAAATGATGGTATACTTCGATTTTCTCACTTTGGAGGTCAAGGCTGTTGGGAAGACACAACAGGGCTTTAAAAAAGTTGCAAGAACAGTTAAGATCCTCCCTCACCACAGTATTTCTACTACTTTAGCTTTTTCCTGTCTTTTTTCTGTATTTATTATCCATATGACTTTTATTTGCACAAATGCTTTTTGTCCCGCTCAGTTCATTAGTCTCTCCACTCAGAGAAAGACTTTGTTATGGTACTCCTTTACTGAGCACTAAGAAAATGTGATGTTAATATACTTGGAAAGGGTTGATAAGCAGACATGGTGGAGTATAGAATTAAGAGGCTTTGGAAGTCAGTCGTCTAACTTAGGGGTTCTTAACCTTGGCACTATTGACCTTTTGGACTAGATTAATTCTTGGTATGGGGGCTGTCCTGTGCATTGTAGGAGGTTTGGCTGCATCCCTGGCCTTTCCCCACTATGCTGTGGCAACCAAATATGTCTCCAGACACTGCCACGTGTCTCCTAGAGGGCAAAATTACTCACAATCGAGAATTACTGATTTAACAATGTAATCGCTTTTGCATATCCTTTCCATAACCCCTAATACACCAGTTAAGTAGTTAAATATTTTAAAAGTTCCTAATCTTCTGCATCTTTTGTATTGTATTATGGTCTCTGAAACTCTATGTCTTAACTGAAAGGCAGCTATTTCAAAATTGGAATGGTGGGCTAATAGTTGGTTTGATGTATCACATGATTATTATAGGCCTGTATGTAGGAACTATAATTTTCAAACAATGTGTTTGAAAAGTTAGGGAACAACCCTGGAATACAGTATGGAGTTTCCTCAAAAAGTTAAATATAGGGGTGTCTGGGTGGCTTAGTCGTCAAGCGTCCGACTTTCACTTGGGTCATGATCTCGCAGTTCGTGAATTCGAGCCCCGCGTCGGGCTCTGTGCTGACTGCCAGCTCGGAGCCTGTTTCAGAGTTTGTATCTCCCTCTCTCTCTGACCCTCCCCTGCTCACGCTGTCTCTCTCTCTCCTAGAAATAAATAAAAATATTTTTAAAAAGTTAAATATAGAACTACCCTATGAGTCAGCTATTGCACTACTAGGTATTTACCCAAAGGGTACAAAAATACTGATTCTGGGGCACCTGGGTGGCTCAGTTGGTTGGGGGTCCATCTTTGGCTCAGGTCATGATGTCGTGGTCTGTTAGATTGAGCCCCACATTGGGCTCTGTGCTACAGCTTAGAGCTTGAAGCCTGCTCAGATTCTGTGTTGCCCTCTCTTTCTGCCACTCCCCAGCTCCCACTCTGTCTCTCTCTCAAAAATAAACATTAAAAAAATTAAGAAAAATACTGATTCTAAGGGGCACACGCACCCTGATGCTTATCACAGCTCCATCAACAATAGCCAAATTACAGAAAGAGCCCAAATTTCCATTAACTGATGAACAGATGAAAAAGATGTGGTATATGCATACTGAAATATTACTCAGCCATCAAAAAGAGTGAAATCTTGCCACTTATAATGACATAGATGGTGCTAGAGTGTATTACGCTAAATGAAATAAGTCAGAGGAAGACAAATATGATTTCACTCCTAGGTGGAATTTAAGAAACAAAACAGATGGACATAGGGGAAGGAAGAAAAAAAAGAGAGGGAGGCAAACCATAAAAGACTATAGAGAACAAACTGAAGGTTCCTGGATGGATGGGGGATGGGCTAAATGGGTGATGGGGTGCACATGTTATGAGCATTGGGTGTTATGAGGATTGAGCATGTAAGTGACGAATCACTTAAATTCTACTCCTGAAACCAACATTACAGTATATGTTAATTAACTAGAGTTTAAATAAAAATTTGAAACAAAAGAATAGAGGGAAAAAGCAGCACCTGTCAAAAGTGGTGCCTTGATAGCTTCTGATTTCTAAGGCCATGAGACACAAACTCCAACCAGAAAGTTCTAATATGAGTGTAAATTCTCTAGAACTCTTTTAATATTTGAAGGCTGTATAACTTGGGTAACTTGCCCTGCAAAATTAAAAGACAGTAGATCTACACTTGGCTTATGTAAATATGAATTGTTATAGATTGTTTTCAGGTAGTTGGGAAGACTAAATATGTCTAGAAAAAGACCTCAGTTGTATGTCCAGCACAGATTTAATTTTTGATTTTTTTTAATGTTTTATTTATTTCTAGGAGAGAGAGAGAGAGACAGCGTGAGCAGGGGAGGGTCAGAGAGAGAGGGAGTCACAGACTGAAACAGGCTCCAGGCTCTGAGCTGGCAGTCAGCACAGAGCCCCACACGGGGCTCGAACCCACGAACCCCGAGATCATGACCTAAGCGAAAGTCGGACGCTTAACCGACTAAGCCACCCAGGCGCCCCTCAGATTTAATTTTTGACTCTAAGAACTCCTAGTGCTCTTGGATCCAATCAGTTTAGTTAATATACAGTGTTAGTTTCAGGTGTACACTATGGTGATTCTCAGATCAGAAGGAACTTGCTGAGCCCTTTGTAAAATTCTTCATTGTGCTTATTTGGAATAAAGCAGACATCGTGTAGAATATGCAAACATTGAACAACTGAATGAAACCTGTATTTACAAAAATACACAACCGTATTTCATGCTGGTAATTAAAATGTTTATTTAGAAAAACCCAGTCGATAAAGCAACATGCACTAGATTCTCCTAGGATCAAAATTTATTCTTCAAAGCCACACACATACATTATAATCATTAATCCTGTTTTTGGCACTGGGGCATCTCACTCAATATCAAGTACCTGATTAGGGTTACCTGTCATCTTTTGTCACAGAGGTTTTTTTGCTTTGTTTTCAATTTCCTGATTTATAATGACAGTAAATTATTTTTAGCATCTTTGCACGCATAGTGAAGGAAAAGATCACCAGAAAATGCTTTCCGAATTCTATTGAAAGTTATAGCAAAAAGTATGGAGAGGGGCGCCTGGGTGGCTCAGTTAAGCATCCAACTTTGGCTCAGGTCATGATCTCATGGTTCATGAATTCGAGCCTCATATCGGGCTCTCTGCTGTCAGCACAGAGGCTGCTTCAGAGCCTGCTTTGGATCCTCTGTCTCCTCTCTCTAGGCTCCACCCTGCTTTCTCTCTGTCTCTCTCTCTCACAAAATAAATAAGCTTACAAAAAAAAGTGTGGAGAAAAAGTCTGTGTTCCCAGTTAAACCACAATACGAAAAGTTAACATAGTTTCCTTAAAATATCACATTCAATATTTAATGTCATTATGGCTGGGGACAATAATAACCAAAGTCAACGTAACTCTTGTTCTGATGTACAGAGGCTCAGCAAAGCAATTCTGTGCCTTTCTGTGTGGCATCTTTCAACTTGTTTGACTTTCAGGAGTCCCAGGGCGCTCTCTCACTCTTGGGCCTCTGCGGCGGGGCGGGGGTGGGGGTAAACTCCCCCTGGAGTCCAGCTGGCTCGCATTATCCTCCGGCTCACCCGGTTACCAGGGGCCGGCTTTGCCCGCCGCGGGGGGATGACTGATGGTCCTGGGTTCTCTCCCCACGCGAGCCTCCCTGTGAGCCCACACAGCAACCTCAGACCCCTGGCGTTCAGTGGTCCCTCGAGCCGTCCCCTGCAGTGCTGGGAAGGCGTTCACCAATCCCAAACCCTTCACTTGGCAGGCTCCCGCTTTCTGGGCACCTCCAGGGAGGGGAGCTGTCCGGCGNGCCAGGCGGGGACTCAGGTGAGCGCCCTGTCCGCCGCCCGCGGCCAGAGCCAGACAATGGGGGCAGCGGGCGGGCTGCTCCCCTGCACTCGCGACCCCCCCGGGCTGCACCCCCGCGACGCCCCGGGATTCCCGACCTTGCCCTCGCCCTGGGGGGTGTGGGCTCGGCGGGCCGGGCCGGTGGAATTTGGGGCGGTGTCTCCGCGTGTACTGTGCGGACCCTCCCCGAGGTACCGGCGCGGGGTGTGCGCCGCTTTGGATCTCACGCGAGGGAACCTGCGGACGGGCTGCGCCCCGGGAACTTGCCGAGAGCGTGGGACCTTCTAATTCCCTCTCTCCTTCCCGCGCCGCGGCATCCTATCCCGGGGTCCCGGGGACGGGTCCCAGCTGCGGCGGGGGCAGAGCTAGAATTCGCCGTCTGGGATCGCGGACGCTGACCGTGCTCAGCCCTCTCCGCACGCCGGAGCTGCATTGCTTTGTTTAACCTCTGCCAAACCATTTCGCACAAACTCTTGTTGCCCCAATTCTGATGAGCCACCAGTTTGATGGCTGAGGCAAGACAAAGGTTCTCCCTGTTTACCAGGGGCTGGAGCCGGGAGACTGCACGCTGCCTGTGGTGTAAAATGTGTTCTCCTTATCTTCTCCCAGGCGTTCTTGAGATGGTTTTCCTGGTCCTGTAACCGTCATTTCTTGCAGAGCTCTGTATTGGTGAGATTGGACCTCCTAACCCTACGGATACGGTAGGTGGGGTATGGGTTTTATTCATGGTTATCAGTAAACAGAAAGGCAGACGTTTACATTTTATGTTTGTTGTTCTCAGAAAAGAAGCATCGTAATATTGTCTGAATTCTGGATTTTCAGAGAGAATGTGTATATAAAGACACATTGACTCAGTAGGTGGAGGGGGCGAGAGGGGAGAAAACCTAGTTATTACGACCATGTGTTGTGAAATTTTAATATGGTTTGACGAATAATGGCCCAGAAACTGATCTGGTGTAGGTGAGGGAGTGTGAGTATGTTGGGGGTGGTGGTGATGGAGAGGGAGTGGTTAGAATACAAAGAATAAGGCAATTTTAGTAAATGGGTCTTAGTAAATACCGTGTAGCAAATTTCAGTTTATTAAGTTGTCAGTATATCGATGTTCACCTGTAAAAATCACCTATCCTAGTTGTTAAATTATATATAAAATGGCTAACAATTATTTGGCATTGTATGTGACTCAGGAATCTGAATACAACGATCAATTTTAAGTAATTTTAAGATGTCAACAAAGGAAACACACTTACAGTACTGCTTCCTTTATTCTGTGAGAAAACTGAATCCTAGTTCAATATATTCAACAGAAAATTGTCTGTAAGAAGAAATTTCAAAGGCACGTTTTTTAAAGAAACATTTTGAAAAATGCATTTTCTGTAGGTGATGCTTGCACTATAGATTACTTCAACTCTGAAATGTGAAGGAAAGAAAAATCATGCAACTAGATTGCCCCTTTCCAGTATTAAAATGTATTTTCATCAACAGCTTATTTTTATAGTCACCTCCGACATCAAAAAACTTTGACTCCAAGGACAGGACTTAGCACTGAATTTGGAGTCAAGAAAATAGTAATGCCAGCTTGACATACTTAGGCAGTTGGTGCAGGAAACAAAAGCTACCACGCAATTCATAGGACTATAATAAATGTAAGCTGTTATTACTGCTAGATGAAGAAATTGTATTTAACAAAATTAATTGACATTAATATGAAATTCTCCAGTGCAAGGGACAGTTTATAGTCTTTCTTTGTAGTACACATTTCAAATTTGGCATAGAGTAAGTGAACAGTAAATAGTTATGGAAAGAGGGGTGCCTCGGTGGCTCAGTTGGTTAAATGGCCAGCTCTTTTTTTGACTCAGGTCATGATCTCAAGGTTTGTGGGTTCGAGCCCCAGGTTGGGCTCCACTCTGAAGATGTGGGTCCTGCTTGGGATTCTCTAGCTCCCTCTCTCTCTCTGCCCCTTCCCCTCTCTCACTGTCTCTGTCTCTCTCAAAATAAATAAATAAGCTTAAGTAGTTATGGAAAGAATGAATTAATGAAAAATAAAATATAAATGGATAAAACATGCATACAGATTGAATTTGTTTACTTCTTTTGGTTTAATGAACAATTATTGAAGGCCTACTATGTGTCAAAACTGTGCAGAATGTTTCCACATACATTTATAAAAGCCTGGTGACCTTCCTTTTTTGATCTCATTTGATGTATGTTTCCATGAAGAATGAGGCCCTTTGGGTGGTGTCAGTGATCAACTCAGATAACCGAGTAGCACAATAGAGTATTTCACTTGTTGTATGTACATATACTTTCTCACAGTGGCTTATGGGGAGGCAGGCCAGATATTATCATTCCCGTTTTGTAGGTGAGGAAATCCAGACCCAGTGAGATTAAATGACTTGCCAACTCCTTGCCACTGAAGCAGCAATGCCAGGGACAGAAGCTGGATCTCATGCCTAGTGTTTTCACCTCTGAGTCACACTGCCTTTTTCAGGATATACTGTGCTCCAGAAAAATCACTATCAGATTAGGCTTCATGAAAAAATTCTGCTTTTTGAAATAACTTTCATACTAGGAAAATCTATGTTTTATAGCCTAGTACTTACTGAAGTAATTAAATGTACAGGTTCTAGAGTCAGGTGACTAAATTTGAACCCTGGATTTACCAGTTACTAGCACTGCATCTTTGGCAAATGACTTTGTATCAGTTTCTTCATCTGTAGAATGGTGGAAGTAATAGTACCTACCTCACTGCGTTTTTGGAAGGATCACATGAAATCATGTATGTATGTAGTACAAGGTCTAGAACAAACTAATCATTCAGTGTCAACTAATTATTCTTATTCTCATTATTATAATATAAAGGAGTGGCTTTTAACTTTTTTGTACAGTAAGAGGTGAATTTTATATTGCCATCTAGTATATAGACACATTACAAATATGTTTAAAAAACCTCATGAATCAATGCTTAGACTTCCTATGAGCAATGCATTCTTATATTTTTATTCTATCTTATTTAAAGATGCTGGCTAAGAACCACTAAATGAATTCAGATTCCATTAATGGGTTAGGACCTGCAGTTTGAAAAGCACTAATGCAATGGATGATCAGATTAAGGGCAAGAAAAGTCTGCTAATGAACCTTTGTATTTTTCCTTTTAATAATTTGTATTAGTTGGAATTTGAATATTAAATTACACTGAAAATAGATTCTTAAACATTCTTAGTAATTGTATTCATTTATTGAGTATTATGATTTAGGTACTGTGCTAAGCAGCCTATTTATATATGTTATCTAATTTAGTGCTCATAGCAGCCTGTAATTTGGCCTTGTGTTTCCATTTGATAATTGAGATTAAGACTCAGAGAGGTTTTATTAACTCACCAAAGGTCATAAAGTTAACAGAGATGAAGCAAGAATTCACACTGAGTTCTCTTTGACCCCAAAGTTCTCTGCTGTCTTGCCCCCACACTCTGTTCTGATGTTATCACAGTGATTTCTGTAAATATATCATTCCTTTTATATAAATTTGAATGTCAGTATCAAGAATTTATCCCTTGTGGTACATCTTTTGTGGTGTCCTTTGAAAGGACCCACTTGAAGAAAATTTTCAACTTAGTCAAGTAAGAAAACATTGGGTAGACTAGTAATTCATTTTGACTTTGGCTGTTCTTTGATGTAAATATTTGAGAATAGCTTCTTAGGTTTTTATGATAAAGTCAATTAATTGGTCAGTAGTATTGAGCATCCAAAGGTTTAATGTGTCTTCAAAAGAGACCTGAAATATCTGTGTAACTATAAAAAGCTTTCATTACAATTGAACGCCAGCTTTTGTTAAGGCACAAAATGAAGACTTAAGAGCTGCAAAGAGTATTTTATAGTATATTGATTTGTCTCAAAATCACTGAGCAGTTAAGTATTTATTTTGTAAAGTACTTGTAAGGAAGCACAACTAATTGCCCTATTAATTTTTTTAAAAAATTTTAGTTCTTTGCAAGTGCTTCTTAATTTTTAGCAGTATTTTATTTATTTATTTTTATTTCTGGAACTTTCCTCTTTTAAAAATATTGTCAGAAAGAAAGAACACTTTAAGGGACTATGTTTTATAAATAGTACTTAGAATTTACAAGTAGATGATTTTAAATGACAATACAAAAGCAGATTTCACTGTTTCTTTCACATCTACATCTTTTGGATTCAGATTCTTACAGTGTCTGGTTTGCCTACTGCTGTTGACATGAAGTGTCTCTTATATATAAGATGACTACCAAGCACTTAAAGGTATATAAAATTATGTTCCTTTTGCATTTTAGTGTCTATGTGTATGGAGCTTTAAACTTTTAACTGTATGTTTAAATAGTTTATTTGTTGAGCCAAGGTTAGTCTATTCAAATTTGATAATTTTAAAGCCAGAGTTTGTGTAGATCATGATAATATATTAGACAAAGAACAGCAGTTTCATGGTTTATTTATGTGGCTTGAAAATCCATATGTTTCTGTTTCTCAGTCTTCATTTTCTGCTAAGATTAGATAAAAGTGAATATGTTGTTTTATTTATTGATCAGTATCAGATTTCATCCTTAGGTTAGACCTCAAAAAATTGTTTTCCCCTTAATAAAATGTGTACCTCTTTAGTAAGCTTACATCTTATGTTTAATTTATTAACTTATTCCTTTTGTCTAACACTTGACCCTTTGTGAATTGGTATAGTTTCTGTGAGCATCAAGAAACATTCCAGCTATTGAATGGTTGTTGTAATTTGATACTAAACTTGGTTACCATTACATTTTGCACTATTCTTTTTTTATTGAAGTATAATTGACATACAATGTTATTAGTTTTAGGTGTACAACACATTGATAGTGCTATTATTCTTGATGTGAAAATCCTTAGAGATAAGAAGAACAAAATCAATTTAGATGTTTATTTATACTAGTGATTTTGAGGCAGATACATATGTGTATATTAGATTTACATATATGTGTGATTTCCACAGATATATGAGAAGTGCAAGATTATAAATTCTTAATTCATAAATTAAAAAATTTTTGAAGTAACTTTGTGGAAATAAAACAAATGGAGTAAAAACCTTTAAGAGATGTTGAGTGTCTTATAGTTACATGTTATCAGAAACATTTAAGAAGCCAAATAGCCCAACCATATGTAATAGCTTTTATATTGTAGTAAGTTTGCCTGTGGAAAGGTGATTCCATTTGAAATGTGACAATGAATATTTTCAGTCAGATTTAAAATTCTTCACCAGCTGTTCCAGATGTTTGTAGAATTTTTAGAAGCCATGGGGCACCTGGGTGGCTTAGTCGGTTAAGCGTCCGACTTTCGCTAAGGTCATGATCTCGCGGTTCGTGGGTTTGAGCCCTGCGTCGGGCTCTGTGCTGACTGCCAGCTCAGAGTCTGGAGCCTGTTTCAGTCTGTGACTCCCTCCCTCTCTGACCCTCCCCTGCTCATGCTGTCTCTCTCTCTCTCTCCTAGAAATAAATAAAAAATATATTAAAAAGAATTTTTCAAAAGCCTACTATGAAGCTTAAGTGGAAATTTCAATAAATTTGCTTCTGAAACTGGTACTGTGTTAAATATTAAATGTTTAAGGAAAAGATACAGAAATTGCATCCCTGAGACACTTTGGGGAAATATTTAAATCAGAAGTAAGTACTGAGCTCGTTAGAGATGGGTTGTTAGATTTTAAGAGTAAGAAGCAGCTGCTAAGAGGAATTACTCCCGGTAACAAGAAAGGAAGGACAGTTTACTAAAAAGGTGTTGGGCTTTTCCAGGGAAGGAAAGAACAATCCACCTAGATGTCCACTGGCCTCAGCCCACTCACCTGGTGAGGGATTGGCTGGCACTAAGAGGGAAAATGGGAGCAGGCAGGGAGTGGATGCAATAGAAAAATTTGGTTATTATTTAAATCTGAGATAAGCTGGATTCAATAAATAATCTGTGAAAATTCTTGTATATGATTGTTAACCTTTAGTTTCCTCACATAGGAGACATTAGAAAGGAAAGGACATAGTCCCTGATTTTGGAAGAGGAAACTTCAGTGCACTGAACCCCCTTGGCAAAGCCACGTGTGTGTGGTCTTAGGTGGGGGCTGCAGCTGATGTTCTCAGGGAAGTTTGCAACTGATCCAGCAGAGCTAGTAAGACACTGCTGCTGAACTCCAGACTGTTTTAAAGGAGGCTTGCAGGATTTTCTTTATTTTGAAAAGTTCTTCACAAATTTAGAATGACTTTTTCTCTACCAGAGTATTGTGACAGACACAACCGTGGACTTTGTTGGCACTATTTAAGATGCAGCTGCCCAGGCAAGTTTGTGAGGGGTTAACTATTTTCTAGAGTTAATGAGGTCAGGGTCACAGGTTCAATTCCTGGGAAGGCCAGTTAGCTTTGCTTTGTTCTCTGATCTCATATTGTTGTCTTAACCCAGACTGGCCATCTGGCGAAGGCAGATCATTGATCACAAAGGGACTAATAAGCAAGGCAGTGTGAGAGGAGCAGCATGACTCTTTCTAGAACAGTGGATGTTGAGTAATTAGAGAAACAATTCCAAAAGGATGTGCAAATTGTTTTTCATAGCATTATCTTCATATGTGGGAGATAACATGATTGTCAATTTTTTTTCTTCTGTTGTTTCTGTTGAAGTCTCATTTTAACAGTTGTTTTTTCCTAGAAGTCTCATTCATTAAGCAGTTGTACACTGTCCTGAATGTGCTTAATCTCCCTCTAGGTTTGTAGGATGGTGGCTCTGATAGCAAGAACAGGGTAAGTTTGCAAGTAGTGGATCAGACTACCTACTCAGTTGTTTACAGATCTAACTTCACTGAATTTAACAGGGGAACACTTAAGAGTTTTTATGTCTATCTTGATGTATACATCCCTTCTTCCCTTTATTAAAATTACCTTCAGTATTGAGAGGAATTCCAAATATCATCTAGATTTGAGCTGTCTCATATGGTGCCGCTGGTCCCATGTGGCTGTTGAGCATTTGAAATGCGGCTTGTTCAGGGTGCCTGGGTGGCTCAGTCAGTTAAGCGTCCGACTTCGGCTCAGGTCATGATCTCACTGTGGGTTCGAGCCCCACGTCGGGCTGTGTGCTGACAGCTAGCCTAGAGCCTGGAGCCTGCTTCAGATTCTATATCTCCTTCTCTCTCTGACCCTCCCCTGCTCACATTGCCTCTCTCTCAGAAAGAAATAAGACATTAAAAAAAAAAAGAAAGAAAGAAATGCGGCTTGTTCAAATTGAGATATGAGGTAGGTTTCAAATACTTGGTATGAAAAAAGAATGTAAAATACATCATTAATACTTTCAAAATATTGATTCTATGTTGAAATAACATTTTAGCTATGTTAGATTTGAATAAAACATTAAAATTATACCTGGGTTTTGTGGTTTTTTTTTTTTTTTGCTTTTTTAAAATGTGCCTACTGGAAAATTAAAAACTACATATCCAACTCACATTTGTGTCTTGCATTCTACTGGTCAGCACTGTTCTAGACCAGCCCCTCATTTTACAGATGAGAAGGCTAAGGTTCAGAGGTTAAGTAACTGAGCTGAGTTCTTTCCGTTGTCTGTAATCTCTTCTTGCTAATAGGTTAGGTACTCTGGAAGATGGAGCTCTTTAAACTATTAGAGGACCATTTAGTGCTTGCAATTATCATTAAGTTGCAAGATCTGTACTTGAGTCATTGTATATTAGGTGTTAATGCCAATTTGTGTGTGTGTGTGTGTGTGTGTGTGTGTGTGTGTGTGTGTGTGTATGCACGTACATATATAGGAGGGAGAGTTTGTTTTGCTTATAATGTTGATTTTTAGACTCAGTTTAAGCTTCCTGTGTAGGTCAGAGGCCTCATAGCTTTATTTACTAATAAGAAAAACACATTAAGATATTAGACATTAACAGCTGTAACTCAGATAAATAAGATGGTGCTCATTAAAGACGTCCTTTAATATGTATTTCTTATTACAAAAATTTCAGACAGTGTTGAATAATCCTTGATGGATAAAGTGGCAAGATTTTCAGGCAGTATACCTTTTGGGAGAAAAGAGCTAAAGTGAAGACAGATTGCTTACTTAGCCTGTGTTCTGAAGATAGAGCTATGAGCTGTTAGTTATTTTCTTCTAACCCTGGAAGCTCCTGATGTTCCACTTGATGAAGAAGTAGCCAGAATTTGCCGGTACAAATCCATAGCCTCAGAATGTGGGGTTCTTGTCAGTTTTGAGAACTTACTGATCTTTAATTGGCAACGATAAAATGAAAAAAAATCTCAGGACCAAATTTGTTATCTTTATTATTTCTAGTTGAGATTTCTGTTTCTTGATCAGTATGGGCAGCTCCAATTAACATCCTAAAGATGTTCACTTTATGCACCTTCAGGTCTAGTCTTTCTTTTCGGCCCATATAGTTCTAAGTCACTATCAGTTTCTTATCAGTGACCTAATGACAACTAGTGAGCAATGACTTTTGTCAGGCAACCTCCGAGGCTTCAATTAATCTCATCATCCATCCTAGCTAGTAGGGGTGGTGTGGAGATTGAAAGAAGATACAGCTTTACTTCCAGAAGGTTGGCTTATAAAAATATTTCCTAATTTCCATCTTTCTATGTTTTTTGTCTGTTACAAAAAACTGGTTGGTTGGGGTATAGAGAAACAAAACAAAACAAAAAGATAGCAGTCTCTTCAGGTTACCTTTGAGTAGGCCAAAATAAGTAACAGTGCCCTCTGGTACGAAGTTTAATGAAAAATATGTTAACCTTAGAAAATATAACTGCCATTTATTTTACCAGCAAAGGATGTGTTTATTTGGGAACAGCAGAGAATTACAATCTGGGACATGGAAGGTATGGCAGTATCATGGGCAAGACTGGAAAACAAAGCAGAGGACTGCTCTTTTATAGAGGAAAGGGGGGTGTTGGGAGGGACGATTATAAAGTAAAAGCCCATTGGGGTAAACTGGGAGTGGGAAGTATAGTGGCTTCTGATTGGCTGAACTGTGAGTGCATGCCTGTGGCTGGGCTGTTGGGAAAGGGGAGGAGGAAACATTTCTTCCTGCAGCTGGGATAGTAAAGTAGTATCCACCTGCAATGTGCCACTTCCCTTTGGGTGTGTAATTGACAGTGAGTGCTGGGCGTGAGAGCTTCCCCTGCTGGTCCCTCTACTTCATTCTAAATGAAGTATCCTTTGGTGAATTTTTACAAGTACCATGACCATCCATTTACCATCCAGCCTGAGTCATCAGAAACCCAGTTTATCTTCAGTTAGCAGACATGCATTGAGTATACACACACCCTGGGCTGGGCACCATGGGTGAAGCATGAAAAGAACAAAGGTTGGCGGAGTGCAGATTACTTGAGTGTAAAAGTATTAATAATTTTGTTGCAGAGTTAAGAAAAGAAGGTGGCATTTACATTGTTGTAGAACAAATGTGTTATAATTTATGTTCTGCATTTCACTAGCTGATTTCATGAGCTGTAATTTTTTTTAAAGAGAGAGTACAGCACACATGCATGTGTGAGTAGGGGAGGGACAGAGAGAAGAGGAGAGAATCAATCCCAAGCAGGCCCTTGCACTGCCATTGTGAGCCAGATACGGGACTCGAACTCACAAACCATGAGATCATGACCTGAGCTAAAACTGAGTCAGACACCAACTTACTGAGCCACCCAGGCACCCCCATGTGCTGTCATGTTTAATTTTTAACCATAGCTAATTTTTGTCCTTTGTCATTGGGGCAACCAGTTGGGATGCTGGGAGGGTAGCACACCTCCTCTGTATTCCTTCCTTTTTCCCTTGATCCTGCTGTTTATATCAGACACTGTGGTGTTGCTAGTGAATATAAAAATGAAGACTCGGTCACCTGGGTGGCTCAGTCGGTTAAGCGTCTGACTTTGGCTCAGGTCATGATCTCGTGGTTTGTGGGTTTGAGCCCCGCGTCAGGTTCTGTGCTGACGGCTCAGAGCTTAGAGCCTGCTTCAGATTTAGTGTCTCCCTCTCTCTCTGTGCCCCTCCCCTGCTCACATTCTGTCTCTCTTTGTCTCAAAAATAAATAAACATTAAAAACAATTTTTTAAATGAAGAACTTGGCGGAGTGCCTGGATGGCTTAGTCAGTGTGCTTAGTTACGTGTGCTTAACTTTAGCCTGTTTGGGATCTCTCCCTCTCCTTCTCTGTCTGTCCCTCCCCTGCTCGTATTCTCTCTCTCTCTCAAAATAAATAAACTTTAAAAAATATTTTTAAAAACAGTCTAGTAAAGAAGAATGACCAGGCAGAATGTAAAGTGTGCTATGGTAGGTCAAAATGTGATGGGAGCTGAGAGGAAGGAGTGAATATTTCTGGTGAACAAGGATATTATAAGGGAAGATAAGGTGGTAGCTTACAGAGGAGGTGATTTTTGAGCTGGGTCTTGAAGGATGGGGAGAATTTGGATAGGTGGGGAGGGGATGGAAAGGTAAGCATGGAAGCCATGCTATCCTGAGGTAGCAGACACACATGGTGTGGAAGAGTGGCAGAGGTAGGACTAGAAAAGTGGGTCAGGCAAAATTTGGAGAGATTTGAAAAAAGTAAGGAGTGCTGACATTTTTTTTTTAAGACAGTGGAGAGCCATCAAAAGCAGTGAGTGGCATAATTGCATTAACATTGGAAGGATGACTGGGATTTGAGAGGCTGGGTTGTAAGTGCGGCTTTCCCTCTAATTAGCTAATGACCCTGTGCAAGTCATTTTACTCCTCTGGGCCTCAAGTAATCTCATGTATAAAATAAAAGTGTGGGGCAAGAATTATTCAGTCCGTCAGTAAACAGTTACAGTAGTTACCAAGGGTTTGGTCTGTGCCAAGTGCTGCTGTTGGTGCTGGGCTGCAGGAGCAGACACACAGGGCCCCTCGCTATGGAGGTGATATTCTGGTGGGAAAGGGATAGTAACTAGTAAACATGTAAGTAGGTCATGTAACATCAAGTTGCAATAAATGCTTTAAACAAAGTTAAAGCTGTTTTTGGATAGAGTAGCCCAGAGAACTTTGAATGAAGTGGAAGAGCTGTGGGAATATTTGGAATCTCTTCCAGCTTTCAAATCATAAGTATAATTAAGTGAAAAGCTATGGGAGTTCAATCTCTTCCACATTGATTAAAATCAGTTTTTAGATAGATGCTGTTCCTACAGTTTCGATTATTTCCATTGATCTGGTTATTGATGGACAGAATCTTTTTAGCACTCCATCTTTTAAATAGCTTGACTAAGTACAGCATAGTCTCATTTTTAGAAAACAGTTTCTTTGGCCTGAAAAAAGGCCACTCGTGTTGGTAATTTGGATGCTGCCTCTCTCCCTCAGCACATTATCCATCTTACACCTATGGCTTATGGAAAGGGAAGATGCTAACATTTAACCAACCAGATTTAAGGCGGTTGTTCAATATATTGAATAGCTCTTCTGAGTTATTTTAATATAAATTAAAATTAAGTGGGAGCTCTGGGACAGCCCTGTTTTAATTAGAGCTGGAATTCATCTTAGGAGACCATTTCTGCCAGTTATAATCATAACAGTGGTGTTATGATTTTTTTTTTAAATAATCGTTAGTAAGGTCCATCCAGTGCGTTAAAGTTTGGTTTATAGATTATCCTTGTGAAATCAAGTGAAAGGCAAAAGAATGCAAACATTTTTCTTTGGCCTATAACCTTTTTTCTTGGAGATGTGATATAGTTGAGCAGTAATCAGCAGAAGACTATGGATAGAACTGGCTCGTTCTTTATACGGGATATTAGGCTGGGAAATCCGAATTTAACTCTCTATTGAGGACCATGAGAGTTTTAAATTGATTTCCCACAAACGGTGTCTGCAGTGTTAGGAAGCAAGAGTGGTAAGCTGTGCTTCTAGAGAGAGTGTAAGATGTGATCCTTGACCTCCTCTGGCATGGAATCCAGGCTGTTTCTTTGTTTCCTTGACTAGTAGTTCACAGTCAGTGAAACTGGCTCTGCCTGAACTATTTAACTCATCTTATCCTTTAAGATAGTTACAAGGAGTTGTTCTAGAACTGAAGGACTTATAATTTGGGGCTTGCACATGTATTTTTGTTCTTTCTTCATTTTCCCTTTTGCTGAAGATAGAAGTACCTTCTGGGGTTTTAGTTTTGCCTGCTGGTTGTTTATAATCCCTGCTCTAGATTACCTCATTCTGCCTGTCCCGGTCGTAATATGATTTATCGTTTTAAAACTAAATTCTCATTAAAATTCCCTTATGCATCTGTCTTCCTCAGAATGTTTAGTTATTTGCTATAGAAACTGAGAAAGAAGGAAGGACCTAAAAAAGAAGGAAAAAAAGGAAGGAAGGAAGAAAGGAAGGGGAGGGGAGGAAGGAGAGAAAAAGGTGAATTCTGTATAGACACTGTACTAACAGGTCATGTTAGTATTTGATTATTATATTTGAATTTCTAGGATTCTTGGTTTTTCCCTTAAATGGTTAAAAACATATGTATTTTATTATTTATTTTTTAAAAATGTTTATTTATTTTTGAGATAGAGAGAGAGCACAGGAGGGTAAGGGGCAGAGAGAGAGGGAGACAGAGGATCTGGAGTGGGCTCTGCACTGACAGCAGAGAGCCTGATGTGGGGCTAAAACTTACAAACTGAGATTATGACCTGAGCTGAAGTCAGTTGCTTAACTGACTGAGCCACCCAGGTGCCCCTGTTTTATTTTTTGTAATGTTTATTTATTTTGAGAGAGAGAGCCACCCAGGTGCCCCTGTTTTATTTTTTTGTAATGTTTATTTATTTTGAGAGAAAGATTAGGGGAGGGACAGAGAGAGAAAGAAAGAGAGAGAGAATCTCAAGCAGGCTCTTTACCCATCATGAAGCCCAACTCGGGGTTCTCACAACTCGATTGTGAGCTCGATCTCACAACTGTGAGGTCGTGACCCTGAGCTGAAATCAAGAGTCGTAGGCTTGACTGACTGAGCTATTGTGTCGCCTCTAAAAGTATTTTTACTATGGCAAAATCTATATAACATAAAGTTTACCATTTTAAACATTGTAAGTGTATAGTTCATTGATATTAAGTACACTGAGACTGTCACACAACCATCTCACTGTTCATTTCCAGAACTTTTTCATCATCCCAAACAGAAACTCTGTACCTGTTAAACGGTGACTCCTCATTGCCCCCATCCCCTGGTAACCTGGTCATTCTGCTTTCTGTCTGTATGAATTTGTCTGTCATACGTACTGCATATAAATGAAATCACACAGTATTTGTCCTTTTGTGGCTGATTTACTTCATTTAGTGTAATATTTTAAAGATTCATCCATGTTGTGGCATATATCAGACCTTTATTTCTTTTTGTGGCAGAATAAAATTATATGTATATAACACATCTTAAAAAATTCATTTATCTATTGATGGACATTTGGGTTGTTTCTGTCTGTTGGCTATTGTGAATGATACTGTTATGAACATTGTTGAATAAGTATCTTTTTGAGTTGCTGCTTTCTATACTTTTGCATATATACCTACCAGTAAAATTGCTGGAATCATATGGTGATTTTATGTTTAACTTTTTGAGGACCTGCCATATACCATTTTCTACAGTGACCATACCATTTTTTAAAAATGTTTATTTCTTTTGAGAGAGAGAGAGAGAAAGGGAGGGGCAGAGGGGGAGGATAGAGAGAATCCCAAGAAGGCTCTGTGCTGTCAGTGCAAGCCTAAAGTGGAGCTTAGCCCCACAAACCGCCAGATCATTTCCTGAGCTGAAATCAAGACTCAGTTGCTTAACCAACTGAGCCACCCAGGTGCCCCTGACCATTACCATTTTAAAGTCTCACCAGCAGTGTGTAAGCATTCTGATTTCTCCACATCTTCACTGGTTATTACTTGTTATAATAGGTAATACAGGTTTTTCTTGCTGTTCGAAAGTAGAACATTTCTATGGGATAAAGTGAAGCAACAGTTACAACTAATTTAGATGAAAAATATTTTGAACATTCCCAGACCTCAAAAATAACCCTTGGGCTTTACTGATAATATATGACACCTCTTGCTAATGGATGCACAGAATAAGTCACAATAAAGCAAAGATGCTCACAGACATAGTTCAGAGCTATGCAAGCTTGATGCTGAGATGCTGAGTGTAGTTCCTGGGGAAGGAGCTTGGCAGCACCTCTCTCACTGCTCAGGACGGATGCTGCCTCCATAATCGCTCGCTGCAAAACAAATGCTGAATGCTATTCTTACTTTTTGCCTTTTTAAAAAATAAAACCAAAAATCCTCTTCAGATTTCTTTCAGTTAGTGAAAATAGGTATTAATGTGGGTCTTTTGTAAAAGTGAAGTGGCATAACATAAACTTTTGAAAAGCAGGGGAATAACTATCACATTCAATGTATATACCACATTTTGCTTATCCATTCATCTGTCAATCAATTGCTTGAGTTGCTTCCATATTTTAGCTATTGTGTATAATGCTGCTGTGAACATGGATGTACAGATATCTCTTTAAGATCCTGCTTTCAGTTCTTTTGAGTGTAGACCTAGAAGTGGGATTGCTGGATCATATGGTAATGACATTTTTAATTTTTTGAGGAACTGCCATACTGTTTTCTAGAGTGGCTATACCATTTTGCACTTCTGCCAGCAGTGCACAGGGGTTCCAATTTCTCTACATCCTTGCTAACACTTGTTGTATTTTTTTTTTTTTCTGAGAGAGAGATAGAGTGAGAAAGAATGAGTTGGGGAGGGGCAGAGAGAGAGAGAGAGAGAGAGAGAGAATTCCAAGCAGGCTCTGGACAGGGAGTGCAGAACCTGACATGGGGCTCAAATCCACGAACCGTGAGAGTGTGACCTGAGCCACAATCAAAGTCAGATGCTTAACTGTCTGAGCCACCCTGGCACCTCTGGTTTTTGGTTTTTTGTTTGTTTGTTTTTTGATAATAACCATTCTGACAAGTGTGAGGTGATGTCTAATTGTCATTTTGATTTGCATTTCTTTAATGATTAGTGATGTCGAACATCTTTTCATGTGCTCATTGGCTGTTCCTATATCTTCTTTGGAGAAATGTCTGTTCAGGTTCTTTGCTTTTTATTCGGGTTATTTGCTTTTTTGTTGTTAAACTTTAGAAACTCTCTGTATATTCTGGGTATTAATCCCTTATTCATTATATGATTTGCAAATATTTTTTTCCATTCCGTGGGTTGCCTTTTTATTCTATGGATAGTATCTTGCAATGCATAAAATTTAAAAATTTTTGCAAGTCCCAGTTTGCCTATTTTGTCTTTTGTTACCTGTGCCTTTGATGTTGAAATTGTTGCCAAAACCAACATGTTCAAGCTTTTGTCCTGTGTTTTCTTTTAAGAGTTTTATTGTTTTAATTCTTACATTTTGGTTCTTGATACATTTTGAGGTAAGTTTTTTATATGGTGTTAGGTAATGATCTGGTTTCCTACTTTTGTATATGAATAAGTTTTCCTAGCACCAGTTGTTGAGACATTTTTTCCCCATTGAGTGGTCTTAGACCCTTGTCAAAATCATTTGACCATGTATGTAGGGGGTCTAGTTCTGGGTTTTCTACTTTATTGTATTGGTTTATAGGTCTCTATGCCAGTGCTACACTGTTTTGATTACTGTAGCTTTGTAGTAAGTTTAGAAATTAGGAAGTGTGTGTCCTCCAGTTTTGTTCTTTTCAAGATTGTTTTGATTATTCTGGGCCCCAGAGATTCCATGTGATGTTTAGGATGAGTTTTTCTATTTCTGTTAAAAAACACCTTCAGGATTTTATGGGGATTATATTGAATCTGTAGATTACTTCGGGTAGTATTGACATTTTAGCAGTATCAAGTCTTCCAACCCATGAACGTGATATGTTTCCATTTGCTTATGTCTTTCTTAATTTCTTTAAGTAATGTTTTGTAGTTATTTATTTACTTAAAGTAAAATCTATGCCCATCATGGGGCTTGAACTCATAACTGTGAGATCAAGTCAGATGCTCTAATGACTGAGCCATCCAAGTGCCCTTGTTCTGTAGATTTAACCATATAAGTCTTTTACCTCTTTGGTTAATTCCTAAGTATTTTATTCTTTCTGATGCTATTGCAAATGGATTTGTTTTTGTAATTTCCTTTCCACATGGCTAATTGTGTGTAGAAATACAACTGATAATTTTGTGTTGACTTTGTATCCTGCTACTTTGCTGAATTCATCTCTCTTACACCTTTGTGTGTGTGTGTGTGTGTGTGTGTGCGTTTGGAGTCTTTGGGATTTTCTACATATAACATCAGATTATCTGCAAACAGAGATAATTTTACTCCTTCCTTTTCAATTTGGATACTTTTATTTCTTTTTCTTGCCTAATTGCTCTGGCTATAATTTCCAGTACTATGTGGAATAGATGTAATGAAAACAAATGTCTTGCCTTGTTCCTGATTTTAGAGGAAAGACTTTCAGTCTTTCACCATTGAGTATGTTGTTTGCTATGAGGTTTTCTTAATGGAAATAAAAACACCACCTTATTTTTCTAATCACTCTAAGTTTGGAATTCTAAAATCAGAATGTAAGAATTCTCCTTTCCTTTCCCCAGTTTTCATGGAGGGGCCAGCTGAGTAGTAGTTCAGTATTACTGGTGATCTTTGTTTCTGTAGGACAAAAAACTGTGCTGTGGGTTTTTTTTTTTTTTAAATATATGACTTTTATTAACTTGAGGTAGTTTCCTTCTATTTCTGTATTGTTGAATTTTTTTATCATGAAAAGATGTTGAGTTTTGTTAGATTTTTTTTCTGCATCAATTGAGGTTATCATGTGGTATTTTTCCTTTATTTTATTGATGGGACATATTACATTGATCAGTTTTTATATGTTGAACCATCCTTGCATTCCAGGAATAAATCCTACTTGATCAAGGTGTATAATCTTTTTAATATGTTGCTGAATTCTGTTTGCTAGTATTTTGTTGAACATTCTTAAAAAAATGTTTATTTTGAGAGAGAGAGAGTGAGAGAGAGAGACCATGCAAGTGGGAGAGGGACAGAGAGAGAAGGAGAGAGAGAATCCCAAGTAGGCTCCTTGATGTCAGCAGAGAGCCTGATGCAGGGCTCAATCTTATGAATCTTGAGATCATGACCTGAGCTGAAATCAAGAGTCAGATGCTTAACTGACTGAGCCACCCAGGTACCCCTTTTGTTGAAGATTTTTACATCAATAATTCCAAGAGATATTAGTCTGTAGTTTTCTTTTAACTTGGTTTGGCTTTGGTATCAGGGTTATGCTGGCCTCATAGAATGAGTTAGGAAGCATTTCTACCTCTTCAATTCTTTTGAAAAGTTTGAGAAGGATTGGTATTAGTTCTTTAAATGTTAGGTAGAATTCACAGTGAAGCTCTGAGGCCCAGGACTTTTCTTTGTTGGGAGATTTTGGGTTAATGATTCTATTTCTTTACTTGTTATAGGTGTATTCAGATTTTCTCTTTATTCATGATTTAATGTTGGTAAGTTTTGTGTTTTAAGCAATTTGCTCATTTTGTCTAGGTTATTGAATTTTTTGGCATATAGTTGTTCATAGTACTGTCTTATAATCCTTTTTGTTCCTGTGGAATCAGTAACAATGTCCCCACTTTTATTTCTGATTTTAATAATTTTGAGTCCTTTTTTGTTGTTGTTCATCTAGCTAAAAGTTTGTCAATTTTATTCATCTTTTCAAAAAACCAATTTTGGTTTCATTGATTTTTTTCAATTTTTATATTCTCCATTTCTTTTTATTTAATGTTTATTTTTGAGAGCGAGATTGTGATGGGGAAGGTGAAGTAGAGAGAGAGAGAGGAAGGGAGGGAGGGAGAGAGGAAGAGGATACAAAGCAGGCTCTGTACTTTCAGCAGAGAGAGAGAGAAAGAGAGAGAGAGAGAGAGAGGATCCAAAGCAGGCTCTACACTGTCAGCAGAGAGCCTGATGTGGGGTTCAAACCTACGAACCATAAGACTATGACCTGAGCTGAATTCAGACACTCAAGTGACTGAGCCATCCAGGTGCCCCTACTCTCCATTTTATTTATCTCTGCTTTAAGTTTTATTTTCTACTTTCTGCTAGCTTTGGGTTTAGTTTGTTCTTTTAATAATTCCTCAAGTTGTAACATTAAGTTGTTGATTTGAGCTTTTTCTTATTTTTTTAATGGAAGCATTCATAGCTATAAATTACCCTCAGCCCTTTTGCTGTACCCCATTAGTTTTGGTTTCTTTTGTTTTTATTTTCATTTATCTCATAAGTATTTTCTAATTTTTCTTGTGCTTTTTTCTTTGGTCCATTGGTTGTTTAAAAGTGTAGTATTTAATTTCCACAATTTTGCGAATTTTCCAGTTGTACTTTTGTTACTGATTTCTAACTTCATACCATTGTGGTCAGAGAAGATACTTTGTATGATATTTACCTTTTTGAATCTATTTAGACTTAGTTTGTGGCCCAGCATATGGTCTGTTCTGGAAGATGTTCCATGTAAAGTTTTTGCTTCATGTATTTTGATAGTCTATCATTAGATGTGTGTTTATCATTGTTAAATCTTCTTGCTGTATTGAATCTTTTATTAATATTGAATATCCTTTTTTGTCTCTTAATAGTTTTTGATTTAAAGTCTGTCTGATACCAGAATAGCCACCTTTGCTCTCTTTTGGTTACTTTCTGTATGGAGTATCTTTTCTATCCTTTCAATTTTAAACTGTTTGTGTCTTTGGATCTCAAGTGAGTCTCTTGTAGACAGCTTTATAGTTGGGTCCTGTGTTTTTATCTACTCTGCCAATCTTTGTCTTTTAATTGATGAGTTTAATTCAATTATATTTGAAGTAATTACTGATAAGGAGGGCCTTCTGTTATTGTACTGTTTGTTTTCTATTTTCTATATGTCCTATAGCTTTTTTTGTCCCTCATTTCCTATATCACAGTCATCTTTTGTGTTGATTTTTTTGTAGTAATACATTTAAATTCCTTTCTCATTTTCTTTATAGCTATTCTCTTTATGATTACTATGAGGATTTCATTTAACATCCTAAAGTCAAAACACTCTTACATGATTTTATAGCAGCTTAACTTTAATGACATATAATAACTCTTTTTTACAGCTTCATTCCCACTCCTTTGGTAGTTGTCACAAAATTACATCTTCATCGTGTGCCCCAAATCATAAATGAATAATCCTTTTTAAATGCATTAAATCCTTCTTAAATTACGTAGAAAACAAGATTGGGAGTTACATACCAAAGTTATAGTAATACCAGCTCTCACACTAATACTATCTTTTTTCTTTAAATGTATTAGTCTTTAAATCATGTTGAAAACAAAGAATACAGTTACAAACCATTGTTACAATAACAATGCTTTTATAATTGCCCATGTATTTATCTTTATTGGGATCTTTATTTTTCCATACAGCTTTAAGTTACTGTCTTGGTGTCTTTTCATTTCACCTTCCAGGACTCCCTTGAACATTTCTTTAAAAAGTTTTTTTTTAATGTTTATTTATTTTTGAGAGAGAGAGAGACAGAGTGCAGACAGGGGAGGGGCAGAGAGAGAGGGAGACACAGAATCTGAAGCAGGCTCCAGGCTCTGGCCTGTCAGCACAGAGTCTGATGCACGGCTTGAACCCACAAACCACTAGATCATGACCCCAACTGAAGTCAGGCACTTAACAGACTGAGCCTCTCAGGCGCCCACACCCATGAGCATATCTTGAAGGGAAGATCCAGTGGTCACAAACTCCCTCAACTTTTTTTTTTAAATCTGGAAATGTCTTAATTTCCCTCTCACCTTTGAAGGACAGATTTGCCAGAAATAGGATTCTTAGTTGACAGTTTTTTTCTTTTAGCACTTTGAATATATCAGTCCACAGTCTTCTTGCCTCCAGAGTTTCTGGTGAGATATGTAGCTACCTTATTGAGGATCCTTTATATGTAATGATTCACTTCTCTTGCTGTTTTCAAGATTTTCTCTTTGTCTTTTGAAAGTTTCGTTATAATGTGTCTTGGTAGGTTTTTTTTTGAGTGTTCCAATTACTTGGGAGTTCATTGAAATTCTTGGATGTTTAAATTCATGTCTTTCATCAAATCTGGGAAATTTCAGCCATTATTTTTTTCAAATATTCTTTCTGCTCACTTATGTCTGTCTCCTTCTTATGGGACTCCCATGATGCATAGGTTGTTCTGTTTAGTGGTGTTCCACACACAGGTCCCTTAAGCTCTGTTTGCTTTTATTTGATATGATTTTTACCCCCTGTTTCTTAGTGTCAGTAATTTCCATTGTCCTATCTTCAAGTCCACTGATTCTTTCTTCTCCTTCCTCACATTTGTCTTTAAATACATCTAGTGAAGTTTTCATTTCTGTTACTGTGCTTTTTCGGCTCCAGAAGTTTTTTTTTTTTTTTTTTTTTTTTTGTTTCTTTTTAGGTTTTCTCTATCTTTATTGATATTTCCATTTTGTTTACAAAATCATTTTCCTGACCCTCCATCTCTCTTTAGTTCTTTTAGCATCTGTAAGACACTTGCTTTAAAGTCTTTGTCTAGTATATCAGCCATTAGGTCTTTTCTCAGGGACAGTTTCTGTTGATTTGTTTTTTTCTTTTGAATGTATCATATTTTTCTGTTCCTTTGTATGACTTGTGATTTGTTTTGTTTGGTTGAACACTGGGCATTTTAATCTAATAATGTGGTAGTTCTGGAAATTAGATTACCCCCTTTACCCAGGGTTTGGTGTTTTGTTTTTGTTTTTGTTTTTTTGATTGTTAGAGTCTGTGTCTGTGCTGAGGATTAGCTTAAAGTATAAATTTAATGCCTTCTCAGGTCTCTTCTGAGCCTTTCTGAGCGTGCATGATCATTATCTAATATTTCTTATATGCAGTTGTTTTTGAATGTCTTAGTCTTTAATGTCTAGCTCCAAAAAGGGGAAAAAGTGAAAAATGAAGTAGAGGAAGGTTGGAGACACTGGCCCTTTTAATTCTCTGGAAGTCATTTCAGCCAGAGGTGGGGAGAGACTTATAGTGCCGAGGGAGGTGCAACAGTAGCGGTTGCTGGTCTGTTTGTCTGCACATATGTGGATGTGGTCAGAAGCAGCAGACAGCAGAGTATAGATCTTCAATATTTGTAGTAAAGAGTCATTTTTACCCACCCTAGCTCCCACAGTTGTGCAAGCTATTCTAGGAACATATGCATGCACAGTTGCCTACTACTCACTGGCAGGTGAGTATGGATGGAGGATGGGTAGCTGCTACTGTGCTAAGAACTGAAATTGACCAAAATTAACTACGTTTTGCAATGCAGGTGCACTCCTGGAAGTTGCAAGCCTTCAACAAATTCCAGAATTCCAGAATCATTTCATCAGACAGGTTTTCCCAGTGGGTTATTTTCTAGGTGGGGAGATGGATTTCTGGTGCTTCCTACTCCACCCTCCTCCCAGAATCCTCTCCCCTTTGCTCAATTTTGAATTGGGTTATTTGCTTTTTTGGTATTGACTTGTAAGAATTCTTTATATATTTATCATATACATAATTTGCAAGTATTTTCTCTCATTCTGTGAGTTGTCTTTTCACTCTCTTGATAGTGTTTACATGTTTTCTTAACTGTAACAGTTATACTTGAAAGGGAAAAGGGATTAATATAAAAAGCAAGCAGCAGGCACAAACTTAGCTATACAAGTAGATAATAATATTGCTGCTGTTTGATGAAGTCTGCCAGGAGAAGACAAAATGACTGAAGTTTTTGAGTCACAGTCTTAGATTCCGGTTCCCTTAGAGTTTACACGTACTCCTTCTGGGAAGCCAATGTGTAAGGCCAGGAGTGAAGCTGGAGAAATGTAGGGCTGCCTACAGTCCAGTCATCTGATATGGACTGGAGTTGAGTAAGGTCATTCAAGTATTTTTTTTTCTTCCATGTTGCTTCCCAAAACTTAGCTGGTAACCCTCATATTTCTGGTTTTCTTCCATATCTCTATCCATTTTGAGTCAGCACTAATATTATGCCTATGGTATTTACCCTTTCCTTGTCATGTCTTCTTCCGTGTTAATTGTACATTTTGCTAATTTGTACATTTGTCCTGATATGCCTGTAGCTCATATTGGTGAAATAAAAGCTGCCCACTGGTTCAGTAGGTAACCACATAAGCTCTCCCTCTTGTTATTTCTTTTGAGGACATGATTATACACTACAATTCCATCTATAAGATGTTTTTCATTAAGTCTTCTTTTTGCAACTGGTGTATCCAACTTTCTCAAGAAACTTGCCCTTTTGACCCGAATTGTCATTGTTTACAAATTGAAGCTGCAGGAGTGTGCTTATAGTTTTCCTTGTTAAAATAAAGAAAATTGCCTTTACTATTGTCCCCAAACCCATAGTTAGAACAATGGGAAGAAGACACCAAGGTACACTTACTGGCTTTTCAGCCTGGCTAAGACTGTGGTAATTATGTGAAACTCAGTAAGCAAAAAATGTGCAGAACAGATTTTCAGGAAATTGTCTTTACAGTGTGGTAGATGGAGAAATAGCATGAGGAGATAGGTTCAATATATGATCCTGTGTCTAATTCTAGAAGGTAAAGCCAAAAGAAAACAGAACAAATTCTCAAGGAGAGTGAAGGTCATTAAGAAGTTTAGAAATCTCCATTTTCCCTGACATGTCTTTGTAGAGGTGCAAAGATGGAAGGTGGAAACCTAACCTCTATAATTCTGTCTTTAATTGATAAGATGGGTGCATACAGGAGCCCACTTTTTGTGCATCTGATCAACTCCAAGTGTGATCTGCTATAGAATTAGCATTGACACATAGGTTGATGTCAAAGCAGGAACTATTAATCACATCTTTCCACTCCCAGGATTCCATCTCAGTTCTTAAGAATGTGTAAATTTCATGACCCCAGTAATATCCAAATAAATTCAACAAGTATAAATTTTTTTGGGCAGTTTTGTCTTTTTATAAGAGAACAACATTGCTCTCAGATGCAGTCAAATCTTCATTTTTAGTTAATGAAATAATAACATTATAAAATTGCTTTGCTGGAATAATTTTATAGTTACTGAATTTTTATATGTATAAATGTGTATGTATACATATACATATAACTTTGTGCAATCTTATTTATGAATACGTTTCTCAAAGTTATGAATAATTTTCTCAAAATTTGTATTTGATTGATTAGGGAGCCAGTACCTTCAAAAAGGTAATAAGGAAACAAGTATTTCTTCAGAAGATATTTTAGAGTTTTACTGATCTGAGTAATGTTTCAGTATAGGACAGTGAGCCATTTTTGTACCTAGCCTCAGGTTATTGAGTCTTGCAGTATTGTTTGGCCTCCTTCCTTCAGCTACGACAAATGTGTTAGCATCTGTCTCAGAGCTAAGAATAGTTTAATATAAATTCCATACCACCCACTATACTTGCAACAAGAGAAGAAATAAACAAGGACTTTCCCATTCTCAGTAGATTGAAACTTCCAGACCCTGGCTTTAGCAGATCTTATTTCATCCAGCATCTCTAAATATCTCTGTACTATTTATAGGGTAGAAACAATATATATTTAGACAAGCAGGATTCAGGATTGAGATATGAACTCACAGGACATCTCTCTGCCTACCAGTGTGCTGTAGACTTCTTGCTATAACCCTGCAGACTGGAGGTTCCCTCTCTGCCCATAGTCTTCTTGCCTTTCAGCCCCTTTTCAGGTATTTCTGTCCCCTTAAGATCTCAGATCTTTTAACAGACTTTTTTTTGAGTGCCTGCTCTGTTGACATTTGGTAGATGGTGCATAATAACTTACATTAGTGTGGATGAGTACATTTTATAAGGTACTTGCATATATATTATCTGATTTAATCATTATCTAAGCTCCTTTTCTATAGTGTTTTAAAAGAAAAACTTCCCTTTTCCAAAGCTGAACTTCCTCTTTGTTCTTTTATTCTTATTACCTCCCATCTTTTCAGAAACTGTGGTCTTAGGTTATCTCCTTTCTTCTAGTAGTTCTTTCCCTTCTTGATATAAATGTCCCTAAGCCTGGTGTATTATTAAAAACCAAACAATTACCAGGGCATATTCCCTCTTAGAGATGCCATCCAATCTTTTCTTCTTCCACTTACTCGCTCACTCACTCAGGTTTTTTTTTATGTTTTATTTCTTTTTCTTTAAAAAAAATTTTTTTTAAACATTTATTTCTGAGAGAGAGAGAGACAGTGTGAGCAGGGGAGGGTCAGAGAGAGAGGGAGACACAGAATCGAAACAAGCTCCAGGCTCTGAGCTAGCTGTCAGCACAGAGCCCAATGCGGGGCTTGAACCCACGCACCGTGAGATCATGACATGAGCCGAAGCCAGATGCTTGCTTACTGACTGAGCGACTCAGGTGCCCCTCACTCACAGGCTTTTTACAAGTATATTCTCAAGTATCTACCTTAACTCTACTAATTTCTCATGTTATGCATCTGGCTTCCTATCCTTATCTAGAACTGAACCTGTTTTATACAGATTCACCACAAATTTCATCCACAACCAAAAAATGAAATGTCCTTTCTGCAGTTTTTGTCTGGACACAGGCTGGTCACAGATGTCTGAAGTGATTCTTCACCCTCTGAGACAACTGACGTCATCTGAGGTTTGGCAGCGTAGCTTGGAACCATGAGCTGTGGTTGTTGGGCAACAGGTAAGGGACACAAGCCAAAAGAAAGCTATTCAGAGCTCTCAGTCCTTGAAGAAGATAATGAAGTACCTCTGGAACCCCTTGTTGTGAGACTTCATGTTCACACAGGTGACAGGAGACCATTATTTTCTATGATTCATCACTTTCCTTCTGTAGTTATGCATTTGTGGAATGAGGCCATGACAAACGTACTTATGCTTTTCCTCATGTCCCTACAGGTGAGCCCCAACTCCTCTGTGATACCTATAACTTCTAGTGAGACAAAGTACAGTCTGGTTCATCTGAAGACTAATGTGTGTTGTCTTGGTTGACCTGCTGGGCTCATAGTTCTGAAGGTATCCTCAGGACGCCATACAGTGCAGAGCAGGGGCTGTGGTTTTCAAACACCAGAAGGCAGCGGTGGCAGTTGGTTAGTTTTGAATACTCTCTCAAGAGATAAGAAATCGGATAATTGTATTATTACCTTCATCTTTAAGTTTTATTGGGAGCATTGTTAAACATGTCAGAGCTCCAAGATCCTGCATAGGGAATCTTCCACTTCATTTGGGTATCAGTAGTGTATCTAACATTTGAATTGCAGTCATGATTCCCAACAATGCGGTTAAGAAGCAAGTGTAGAACAGTGGTAGTGACTCTCTCTGGTAGACAGAATTATTTTGCTCTGGACCTATCTGGGATACACATGGACACACAAATGCATACACTCTCACACACACAGTATAGGGAAGGCCTGTTATAGTGCCATGTACACTGAAGAACCTAAATAAATAGCTTATTGAATTATTGCATGAAAAAATAAATGAGCACATGAGGACCAAGGGTTCCTGGGTGTTATAGGGGACTGGAAAGTAGTATAGAGGAGGAAAGAAGGTGTTGATAGGAGAAAATAGAGAAAAGTTTAAATGGGTAAGACAAAAGAGTAAAAGTTAGATAGATTCAAAAGAAATTTAATGAGTAAGTTAGAATTAGTCAAGATGGTTCAGATGGAAATTTGCACAATAGAATAGGAGTTGCCTGTTCTATTATAGACGATTATATAAGATGCTTGCCTTTAGAGGAAAGAATGGAAGTCTTCATCCAGGAGCCTCTGTTTCTCATAGGCTATTAGGAGTAGAAAATGGGAATTCAGAAAAGGGAAAGGTATTTTTTTTTAACTCAGATAAATAGTTCTTCTTTAGAGAAAGGCCAGAAGCAGGAGATGAGTATTCATTAGGTGAAAGAAGATGAGCATAATGGAATATGAGCCAATTCTCTGCCCTTGCTTAGGTCTACAGTGGGCTACTGGTGTGACTTGATTTTCTGAAGAATCTGCCTGTCCTAGAACATGTCATATAATATCTCAAATTTTTGTCATTTGCTTTACTTCTTTGGATCTGGAAGCCCGTCTCTAAAGGGTTCCTCTTAAAAATGCAGTTCTTTGCTTGGGAGCTAAAGCTTGTTATTAGCATGGATTCATGTATTTAAGTGATTAGCATAAATCACTTAACACAAAAACAGATCCTCATTCTGCAGCTCATTGTATGACAAGGTTAAATCTCTCTATCTCATTTTTCAAATCAGATGGTTGTGCTAGATTCTGTCATTTATTCAGAAGTGCTTATTGAGTGATGACTACATGCTAGAGATTGTTTTAGATCCTGGAAAACCAACATTGAACAAAACAGAGTAAATGTCCTGCCCTTTTAGAGCTCACATTCTAGTGCATATGTGGAGAGGGCAGGTAAAGAAACAAATAAATGAAGTGTGTAGTATTCAGGTCATGGTTTAGGTTTGGAGGAAAACAAACAGGAAGGGGGATGGGACATATGAGGGTGGGAAGACAGTGGTGTTGATGATTTTAGGTAGGGTGGTCAGGGACAGCTTCTCTGAGAAGTTGATGTTTGAAGGAGGTGAGGGAGCTGAAAGTCACGTGGTTATCTGGAGGAGAAACATTTCAGGCATAGGGAATAGCAAGCACCATGGGTCTGAGGCAGAGCCTGTGTCCCATGTCTAAGGAGCAGTGAGGAGTCCCTGCAGCTCTCACTGAGCAAAGGGAGAGAGCAGAAGAAGAAAAGGTCAGGGGAATGCAGGAGCACACACTGGAGCCTTGTGGGCCATTGGAAGGACTTTGGCTTTTACTCCAAATGAGACAGGAAGACATTGGAGGGCTTTAAGTATCAGAGTGGCAAGCGTGTCATCACGGAGTCCATTTAGAAGGTTATTCATAGCTTGGACTGGAGGGATAGTGATGAAGAAGTGTTAAGTTCTGGATACGTTTTGGAGGGAGAAGACAGAGAGGGACACGAGAGAAGATCACAGGAAAATGGAGGTAGCAATTAGAGTTGTACCATCCTTTGCCAAGGAATGTTTGGAGCCACCAGAAGCTGGAAGAGGCAAAGAAGCGTCCTCCCCTAGAGCCTTTGGAGGAAGTATGGCCCAGTGGACACCTTGGTTTCACACTTCTTGGCCTGCAGAACTGTGAGAGAATAAGTATTCTGTTGTTTTAAACCACCAAGTTTGTGGATATTTGTATGGCAGCCCTAGGAAACTAATACAGGTGTCTATTAGACATCAACATGGTGATGTTGAAATGACAAATGCATTTGAATTTCAGGGAAAAGATCTGATTTGGAGATGTAAAATTGCTAGTCTTCAGTATAGAGCTGATGTTTAAAGTGATGAGAGTAGGGGTGCCTGGTTGGCTCAGTTGGTGGAGTGTGCGACTCTTGATCTCAGGGTTTTAAGACCCATGTTGGGTATGGAAATTACTTAAAAATAAAATCTTAAAAATATAAAGCAGTGAGAGCAGATGAGATCCCCAGGGAGAAAGTGTCTCCAGAAGAGAGTGACTCCAAGGACTGAGCCACTGGATGCTCTTATGTTCAGAGGTTGGGCAGGTGAAGAGGATTTAGGAAGACCAGCTGGTGAGCCCATTTGGACAGAAGTCTGGGGGGAAGCCCTGACTTTTTCTTTCTCAGTACCAGGGAGAGAATGATGGATTGCATTAGAGCCCTCCTACTTTTAAGACATTTTGTGAGCTTTTGTTCTTTACCAACCTCAGATATCTTCCACCAAGGAACATTTTATATTATGGGAGGAAGAGAGGATCGGGAGGCCCCTTTATCCTGCTCAGGAAGGAACTTGAGTAGAAAGCTGCCAGAATACTGGTGGAGCAGCAGGGAAGCTCTGTCCTCAGTTCTTCTCTCCTCCCCTAAAAAACAATGTCCCCGATCAAAGGAGGAATTAGAATCAATTAGAGATAGATTTTTTCAAGTAGTCAGAGCAGGTTGAGACTAGAAGGGGCTTAATTAATGTAATATGTGTACAAGCTCAGCATACAGTTTGACATATAATGGTTAAGCAACCTGTGAAATTATTATTAGTTAATAACTATTTTTTAAACCCAAACTTTGATTTTGTAGATAAGGAAATTGAGACTCAGATGTTCAGAAACCAACAGTGACTCCCTTAATCTACATAGAAAGGAGACATTAGCAAAAAGTCCTTAGCGTGAGGTCCAAGGCTCTCTGCTTTCTGGTTCCAACTCCATTTCTATTCAACTCACCTACCACTCTTTCCTCACCCTCAGCTCAGTGCCTCCAGTCACCTCCTTCCCCTCTGTGCATGTCCTTGCTTCTTGATTCCATGCCTTCAGTCTCTTCTACTTCCTCTCTTACTTTGCAGTTTCTTGCCCATTTCCATGGCTCTAACAATACCCGTGAATTCTTTCCTGGCCTATCTAGCCACACTAACTACTCTCTTCCTTTTTGAAATTCTCTAGGAGGGTTCCCAGGGCACTATCTGGGTGCTGCTTAGCCTCCAATCCCTCTGGGTTCTCCTGCAGACATTTCTAGCCTGTGTTGCATAGCAGAGCTTGCTGAGGGAAGAAGCCCAGGGGCTGTACAGTGTGTGTGTGTACACATATCTGTTTGTGTACCTTTCGGTTCTTGAGGAGAACAAAGGTTTTTTTTGCTTGCAGCTGCTCTGCAGAAGCCCTGCTAACAGAAGTTGTGTGTTGTGTCTGGCATGGCCTGTGTGACATTTTGCCATCAATTATTACCTTGTAAAAAGAAGTTGTAAGGCTTTATAGTTGGATCCCTCTCATAATATTATCTGGATTGAAATAGCTAGTGAAATAGCTTTGTTTGAACAGCCAACTTCTAAGAATCAGGTTACTTTTTTTTGGAAAGACTTTTATTTTTTTTAAGGCTTTTGCACTAGGATAAACTTAGGGTAACCCAGAAAAGAAAAAACATGATTCCTTACAAGGAAGACACTAATAACAGTGATGTGTGCCCACAGTAACCAGTGTCTTTTCAGATAGACACTTTATTGCTTCAAGGGCAGACAAATACAAGAGCTTCCTTGGTGACAGTAATGACAAATCAGTCGTCTTGTATTTACCTTGCTTCTGTGTCTAAAATTGTATTTACCTTGTCAATAGATAACCGAAGCTGTTTTCTCCTACCTTAATATGTTGTGATTGTAACAATTACTCTTGGTCCAGGTTGCATTTCTTTCTTTTTTTAATTCTTACAAAAGTTTCAGAATTGGAATGTCTGGGTCCAGGTAAAGTGTGAACTCTGGCTAAGGTACATGGTATAAGAAACATAAATTATGCTTCTGTCTATACTTTCACTCCCATAAATTATTTTTATTTAAGACTTTCTATCTTGTGTACCATACAGGTGTTCATTTAAACTGAGTAAGTGAGTGGATCCATTATATTTGATAGCATAGCAGAATTGTATTTCCTTAGTTTTTAACTTGAAGGTTAATTCATTTGAAGCTCTTGACATTAATGAAAGATAGTTTATGAAAATAGAGGTTTATTTGCTTTAATGTCAGTATTGCTAACATATCCAGTAGCAAGCAAAAGTATAAAAGAAAATTTGCTTTTGTTGTATCATATAATTTCTAGTTTTATCCCTTTTTTAAAAAGCCCAACTTTTAAAGATTTAATTTACATACCGTAACATTCATTCTTTAAGCACAATGCTGTGGTTTTCAGTGTATATGCAGAGTTGTGGAGCTGTTACCACTATCTAATTCCAGAAGATCTTTTCACCCCAAAAAGAAACCTTTGGCAGTCACTCCTCGTTGTTTTCCTCTGCAACCACTGTCTCTATGGATTTGCCTATTCTGGACGTTTCATACAAATGGAATCATACAATATGTGGTCTTTTGTGACTACTTACTGGCTTTCACTTAGCGTAATATTTTCAAGGTTTATCCATATTGTAGCATACGTCAATACTCCATTCCATTTTATTACTGAATAATATTCTATCATGCGGATATACCACATTGTATTTATCCGTCTACCAGTTGATGGATATTTGGGTTCTTTCCACTTTGTAGCTATTACAAATAATGATCTAGTGAACACGTGTGTACAAGTTTTTGTGTGGGTATATGTTTTTTGTCCTTTGGGGATATTCCTGAAAGTACACTTGCTGGACCATATGATAACCATTTTTATGTTTTGAGAAACTCCCTTTTTTCCACAGTGGCTGTATCATTTTGCATTCCCACTAGTGGTGTACAAAGGTTCTAATTTCTCCACATCCTTGTTAACATTTATTATTATTGGTCTTTTTTATTATAACCAGCCTACTGGCTATGAAGTGGTAACTCAGCGTGCTTTTCATTTATGTTTCCCTGATGGCCAGCAATACTGACCAATATTCGATATGCTTATGGACCTTTTGTCTGTCTTCTTTGGAGAAATATCTATTGAGATTCTTCGGGAATTTCATGTTTGATTTTTCAAAAGTTGTTTTGTAAGAGTTCTTTATTCTGTTTTTTTAAATGTTTATTCATTTTTGAGAGAGAAAGAAGAAGACAGAGGACCTGAAGCAAGCTCTGCTCTGGCACAGAGCCTGACATGGGGCTTGAACTCATGAACTAAGAGATCATGACTCTTTAGCCTGAGCTAAAGTCAGATGCTTAACTGACTGAGCCACCCAGGCGCCCCAAGAGTTCTGTATTCTAGATACAAGTCCCCTGGCAGATGACGATTTGCAAATATTTTCTTCTATGCTATAGGTTGTCTTCTCACTTTCTTGTCCTTTGAAGCACAAAAAATTTAAATTGGTTCAGTTTATCTATTTTATCTTTTGTCATTTTCTTTTGGTGTCAGAGTTAAGAAAGTATTGCCTAATCATGGTCACAAAGATTTATTCCTGTGTTTGCTTCTAAGAACTTTATAGTTTTAGCTCTTACATTTAGGTCTTTGATCAACTTTAATTTTTATGTATGGTGTAAGGTAGGGCTTCAACTTCGTTCTTTTGCATGTGGATACGCAGTTGTCCTGACACCATTTGTTGAAAAGGCTATTCTTTTCCTCAGTGAATTGTTTTGACACCCTTTTTGAAAATCAATTGACCATAAATGTGAGGGTTTATTTCTGGACTGTCAGTTCCATTCCATTGTTCCATTGTTCTGTATGTTTATTCTTGTGCCAGTGCTATACTGTCTTGATTAATGTGGCTTTACTGCTAACACTCATATTACAGAAAGGAGCATTATATTGTATACAGTGGAGTTGTCTCTTATTGGATTAGGTAATAAAGCTTGTGGGAAAGGCACAAAACAAATACAGGTGCTATTACTCTTGCAAATACTTAGGAAGATGCAACGTTGGAGATCAGGAGCCATTTTTCATTGGGTAGACACAGCCGGTTTTTCACATAGGTGTTTCCTTAGTTGAGCACCAACAGGAGTTGACTTCCATTTAGGAGCTCTGCTATTTGAAAAATACTTACTTTAAACACTAGAACTTCAGTTCACATAGAAATTATGTTCAGCCCTAAACCCAGTAGAAGAAGAGAAATAGTAAAAATTAGAGCAGAAATAAACAACATAGAGACCAAAGAAACAATTGAACAGATCAATGAAACCAAGAGTTGGTTTTTTGAAAAAGTAAACAAAATTGACAAACCTCTAGCCAGACTAATCAAAAAGAAAAGAGAGAGCACCCAAATAGACAAAATTATGAATGAAAATGGACTCATTACAACCAACCCCTCAGAAATACAAGCAATTATCAGGGAATACTATGAAAAATTATATGCCAACAAATTGGACAACTTAGAAGAAATGGACAAATTCTTAAACACACACTCACTACCAAAATTCACACGGGAAGAAATAGAAAACCTGAACAGACCCATAACGAGTGAAGAAATCGAATCAGTAATCAAAAATCTCCCAACAAATAAGAGCCCTGGACCTGATGGTTTTCCTGGGGAATTCTACCAGACATTTAAAACAGAATTAATCCCAATTCTTCTCAAGCTATTCCAAAAAATAGAAATCGAAGGAAAACTCCCGGACTCATTTTATGAAGCCAGCATCACTCTGATTCCCAAGCCAGACAGAGATCCAGCAAAAAAAGAGAACTACAGGCCAATATCCTTGATGAATACGGATGCAAAAATCCTCAACAAGATCCTTGCAAATCGAATCCAGCAGCATATCAAAAGAATCATCCACCAAGANATGCTGAAAAAAAGTGAGGACTGAGGGATGTGGGGGGAGGGGGGGATGGGGATGGAGGACACTTGTGGGGATGAGCACTGAGTGTTATGTGGAAACTAATTTGACAATAAACTATTAAAAAAAAAAAAGAAATTATGTTCAGAGCAGGTTCCCCTCTCCTTTCCCAAGCCCTCACTGAACATATATTCTCATGGACTGGCTGGCTGGCTGAATTGCTGAGATTACTCATTTCAGTTGTTCCTTTTTCCTCTCTCTTCTACTCTCCCTTTGCTTTCTGTCTTTCTCTACTTCTCTCTTCTCCCTCTTCCTCTTTCTTCTTTCTCTTTCCTTCTTCTTTTCTTCTCCCAATCCCCCAGCCCACTTTGCTAAATTTCTGTATCGTCATGTAGCTGTGATATGACTTATTATCACTCCAACTTAAAATGTATACAAAATGAGCCAACTCTGTCTCTTACAGGTTCTGATTTTAGTAGTTAACTCTTCGGTAAGTAAACTTTAGTTTTGGTAAATATTTCTGAGAGTTTTGGCTCTGGTGGCTAGGCAGTGGAGGTGATGTTTTAAGTATCTCTTAAAAAAAAAGATTTCATTTTTAAGTAATCTCCATGCCCAATGTGGGACTCAAACTTGCAACCTCGAGATTAAGAGCCCACACTCTGTATGAACTGAGCCAGCCAGGAGCCCAACTATCTAGTACTCATAAAGAAATAAACACTTGTATACAGACAATTAACCAGTAATTGGTTGCCTGCCCTTCTCCAGTCCCACACACATCTCCCAGTCTGCCTTTTGGTGACTTCTTTCAAAGTGAATGACCTTGTTCATTTATCTTGATTTCACCGAGTTGAGGCTCTTTTGAATGGTTAGGGTAGGGGCAAGATAGTGCACAGTGTGACCTCGACGCAGCCCTTAGGAACAACTATTAAGCAATTTTCTATTCTTTAACATTTTTCTAGAGTTTAATTCCATTCTGGCAGCATTTGTTGTGCTGCCATCAGATTATCAAGATCTTCAAGAAGATCACTGGCCAGTGGGAGATGGAAGAATAAATAGATGATAAAAAACATAGTTTGCTTATTTTCTTGATTAACAGAAATAACCTAATCTTTGTAAAAAAGTGTAGGAGACCCTGGGGCACCTGCNTCTTTCTCTGACCCTCCCCTGCTCATGCTCTCTCTCTCTCTCTCTCTCAAAAATAAATAAAACATTAAAAAATTAAAAAAAAAAGTAGGAGACCCAGAAATGTACTAACAAAAAAGTAAAATGTGCATTCTCAGCAAGGGTGGTGTTGCCTCCAAGGGGAAAAAAATTGTTTTCTTTGGTGGGGGGATACTAAAATCTTAGATATATATAACACAGTATATAAAGAGATATTTAAATTTTATAAGGGAAGGATGATTAGGAAAACATGTCTAAAAAGGCTCATTGAATGGGGGTAGTTCTTCCTCCTCAGTTTCACATTGTTAAAGTTCTAACCTCTCATATCTCAGAATGTTACTGTATTTGGAGACAGAGCCTTCTAGAGGTAGTTAAGGCAAAAATGAGGTCCTTAGTGTAAGTCCTAATCAAGTATGACTGGTGTTTTTAAAAGAAGAAGAGATTAGACAAAAGGAAAGACCATGTGAAGACTCTAGTCTTCAGTAAATTGTATGCTCCACATGAGCAAAGGCCTTTCCTATTTACCCTTCAATTTTATAATTTTATTAGTAAGTACCATTTACAAGAAATTAACCCTTCCATATCAGTATACAATTTGAACCTCAAAATTGCTCTCTACTGTGATTAGGTATTAAGATTCCTATTTTATAGATGCCTCTGAGCCTTTATCATCTTGTTTCCTCTGCCTAGAAAGACATTTTCCTCCCACCTACCCCTTTTCTTTGTTAAAATCTTTGCGGACGTAGCTTCCTCCAGGAGCCTTTCCTTAACCTTTCCCCACCCCCCCATGCTTCCTTGGCACTCTGTATTCCCAACACGGTGCCAACCATACTGTGCTGTGATTGCCTGTTTACTATCTATTTCTTCTACCAGACTGGCAGTCCCTTGAGTAGGAACTGTGTCTTTTATCACTGGATTTCCAGCATCCAGCAGAATGGCAGGATATTTTGTTGATTGAGGAATCAGGTCATGGAGCTAATAACTTGAACTTAGTTGTTTAGCATCTAAATTCACTTCTTTCTCAACTATACCATGCTGTTTCTCTAATAATTCATCTGAGTTGTTTGCCATAATAGGTGTGGTTTTATCTCTGAATACAGAAGAATGCAGGTGAGTTCTGCTCTCTGTACTATGCTCGAGGCCTCTTTCACATTTGGACAGTTTGGTGTGTGTGTGTAATGGGTGTAAAGTATACATTGATTTGATGATTTCATATTATCTACTACACCAAGAAAGCCTCCTGGAAGTCCTTTTGTAGTTTCCCAGTAATCTTCTATTAGAGATTGTGATGCAGACAGATTCCTTCTTCCTTCCAGCAGTTGCTGGAGGTTGGTATTGGACAAGATCTATGTTATAACATAAAGTTAACAAAGCTGAATCCAAATTGTATGTACACCAGGATCATAATTGTTTCATTTCTTTTTTTCACATAGACTCTGATGGTGTTGGGTCCTGGGATACAAGGGTAGATAAGAAAGGCCTCTACTCACATGGAGCATATAATTTATTGTAGGCGAGTTATGAAAACAGATGAATTTTATTGCAGCAGGATAGTGCTGGAGCAGAGATAGGGACAGAATGCTGTGAGGCCTGACAACCTCGGCAGCTGCTCTTCATGGAGATATTTTGGGAAGTCATCATATATGAGCTGGATTTTAAAGGAGAATGGGAATTTGTCAGAGGAAAAGTGAGAAAGAAATATACAAAAACACTAAACTATGGAAAGATCGGGTCTAAAAATGAATATCTGTATGGCAAAGAACTGAAAAATGAATATCCCCAAATCAGTAGTTGGTGTTTTATGGCTGTGGAATTATGAGTAGGTTTGTTTTTTTCCTTTAATATTGTTGCTCTGTTTCATTTATAACAAAGTGAAATATCAGCCTATGACTGTTGTAGCAGGATATTAGAGTGAATTAATTTCTTATTGCTTGTATTTATACTTTTATTTTTAATATCCAGATTAAAAAACCAGTAATGCCCAATTGATTACATTGTTATTAGGTTTTTAGGAAAGGGTACAGAACAGGATACCATTTGGTTCCTTTTTTGATAAACAGAACCCAGGCTTCCTTCTCCCTTGAGTTTCCATTGACTGGGTTTCCTCTGGGAAGCCAGGTTAGGCCTGGTGGTGGTGGGCAGGAGTTACCCTTTACAGAAGTATATGAGGAAAAAGTGTCTTTAGCTTTGTTGAGCATAGAGAGATTGCCCTGCATGCAGTTAGTAGACTGTGTTCAATCTAGAAGGTGAGACAGAAAAGTCTGGCTGTGAGGAATCTGGGAGAGAGCAGATAATTTTAGTTACAAAGGAAGAATCCACAGATGGAAGTTTCAGAGGCACTGTGGGTCCTGAGAGTGGAGTGAGAAACACTGAGCAGGTGAAGTCAGGCTGTACAGGAAACGAAGTCTACAGACACTTGGCTGGTGGTGGAAGGTTCTTTTATGTGCAGTCCAGCAAGTCTGGCCAGGGCAGAGGAAGCCATTTACAGGCACCTTGCCAAATCCAGCACCAGGCCCTGGAGGTTTTCCCAAAGCAACTTTAGAGTGAGGCTGGGTAGACTTCTCAATTTAATGATGATTACAACAGACTGGAAGGTGTCTGTTTCCTGATTTTATTTGTGGAAGGAGGATTTTTAAAAAAGACTTTTAATTACTTCATATTTGAATCATCACACTTTTTTGTTTTCCCCTTCAGAGCATATTTTTCTCTGTCCCTTTTGCCTAACAGTTACTTATTTCTTCTGAGTCAAAGCCAAACTTATTTCTAATGTTCTTCTTTTTTTTTGCATTTTTTAAGAGTAAGCTCTGCATTCAGCATGGGGCTCAAACTCACAACCCCAAGATCAAGAGTCTCACACTCCACTGACTGAGCCAGCTAGGTGCCCCACTAATGTCCTTCTAATAATCTTTAATCTTATTTCTCTTCTTTAAAAATGTAAAATCTTCAACTTTAGCCATGCAATTGCAGAATTGTCTTTTTCCCAGCAACAGAAGGCAAGTGTGGGTTTACCATTTGAATAGGGTAATAATTTGAATGCTCAGGTTATGCGTGCTAGAAGGGTGTCGTGAGTGGAGACAGGAGAGACAAGGTAAGGAAAATTGCAACCTTGAAGCACTGTTTTCTAATGCCTTATAATTTGTGTTATTAGATAAGTAATGTATTAAAATATCTTTCAGAACTACATTAAGGGGTGCCTGGGCAGCTTAGTTGGTTAACTGCCTGACTTCAGCTCAAGTCATGATCTTGCGGTTTATGAGTTCAAGCCCCGTGTTGGGCTCTGTGCTGACAACTCAGAGCCTGGAACCTGTTTCAGATTCTGTGTGTGTGTGTGTCTCTCTCTCACTGCCCCTCCCCTGTTCCCACTCTAGTTCTCTCTCTTTCAAAAATAAATAAACATTAAAAATTTTGCAAAAAGAACCATATTAAAAGAGGTGGTAGTAAAAACAGGGCAGAATTACCTCAGAATGGTAGTATTTGCTGGACATATGATCATTTCTTTTGCCCAAAAAATGACTTTTTTCAGAGATGGTTTAAACAATTCTAAATCATCTTACATTATTTGTAGGCAAAGTTGGATCAGATATTAAATTGCAATGTATTTTCACTTATCTTAAGAGCCAGGCTTGCTATGGCATAGGTCCAAAGATCAGATGTCATCTCTGTCTGAGAAGTCCTATGTCATTTTAAATTTTTTTACAGTATTATTATAGCACACACATGTTACTACACAGGTGAGTAAAAATTCTTGTTTGTAGGATCCTCTCTGTTTATAAACTGAAGAGTGGCTTCCACTTTCATAGAACCTCCTTTGAATTTGAGTATGGTGCATGCTGTGGTAAATGGTGATGGCTTGCCAACTCATTAGTAAGGTCAGTTTTCTAGATGATATAGTTACAAAATACAGGCCCTTCTCTCATCAACAGATAGTTTCAGTAGCAAAGTCAAAGTGATAAGACTTAAAATATTTATTACTTTTAAAAGCCTTTAGTGAAAGTAAAGTCACCCTTTAGTGACCAGCAACCAGGACACCACACCTTTTTTTTTTTTTTTTAACAAAGACAACTGATATGTTTAGAGTAGAGATGCCCTTTTCTGAAAAAAAGAAAATCCTAAAATGTATCATTTCTCAAGCTAAATTAGGTCTCTACATCATATTCTTTCTTACTCCATTTATCTTATTTCCTTAAGTCAAATTAAATATCTGTATGATGTCTTTTGTTTAAATTCTTTAGTAATGACATTCTGTACTTAGCACTACTTTGCCTAAGACCAATTAGCTGTTCCATGGAGAATGTATCACATAGAGGTTTATTTTTAATGATCAAGGCACCTGTGCAGGTTGACAGCTAGAAATACAAAGATCTCATTGAAGTAGAATGCTCATGTAAAAGGGCTAACTGATTTTCCAATAAAAGCATTTTTGTTTCCTACCTTTGTTCATTCAGCTATAGGAGGTACATATTTAATATTTGTGGTATAATGGTGACATCATGAGAAGTTAAATAATATGTTAATTTAAAGCATTAGTATGATAGATGTAACAAGACATTGAGAGTCCAATTAATGCTTTGAAAGTCATTAAGGAAAAATATTGTTGTTGGTTAGAGTAGTAAGGAAAGGCTTTGGGAGGACTATGGGATTTTTGTTCATCTATTCATTTATCAAATGTTTATTGAGAGCTGACTGAGTTCTTTCTTGGAGCCTCTTTAAATGTTGGGCATACAGCAATGGATAGGATTCCGTAGTTCTCTGCTCTTGAAGTGTTTACATTCTGGTGGGAGAGTAAGACATAAAGAGAAAGAAAATCAATTTAACAAGAAATATCTGAAAATGGCCCTGCAGAACTTTTCGTACTTCGAGTGCTATGATTGAGTGCCTTGAGAAGATACTTTAGATTTTTGGCCAGTATAGGCTGCTTTGAAGGGATGATGTTTAAGCTAAGACCTGAATGATAAGAAGGAACCAGCCATCCTGTGATCTGGACATTGCAGGCCAAGGGGCAGCCAGTGCCCAGACCCTTATGTGGGAGGGACAAAAAGATGAGATCAGAAAGATTGGTAGGAACCAGATCATGTAGGACTTGTTGGGTTTTTTTGATGAGTTTGGATGAAATGCTAATTGCTGTGTAGTAAGCTGGGGGAGGGCTTTAAGCAAAGGAGGGCCATGAGTTGGCTAATTTTTTAAAATTTCATTCTGGATGCTATGTACAGAATGGATTTAAGGAAGGCAGGAGTAGAAGCAGGGATATTGATGAGGTGGCAACTGTAGAAGCCTGACTGTGGTATCTTTTACAAGGAGAGTAGTAGAGGGGATGCAGTAAAGTGGCTAAATTTGGGATGTTTGTGTATAGAGCCTACAAGACCTGCTAATGGATTTGAAATGGGATGTGGGAGAAATGGAAATCAAAGATGACTTCTAGGGGCGCCTGGGTGGCTCAGTCGGTTGAGCGTCTGACTTCAGCTCAGGTAATGATCTCACGGTTTGTGGGTTCGAGCCCCGCGTCGGGCCCTGTGCTGACAGCTAGCTCAGAGCCTGGAGCCTGTTTCAGATTCTGTATCTCCCTCTCTCTCTGACCCTTCCCTGCTCACGCTGTCTCTCTCTCTCTCTCAGAAATAAATAAAACATTAAAAAAAAAATTAAAAGATGTAGTTGTGTGTTTAAAAAAAAAAGATGACTTCTAGGTTTCTGGCTAAGCAGCTGGGTAAATGATGGTATACTTTGAAGGAAGGGTTGAATTTGGAGGCAGGGATTCGGGAATTTCAGTTATGGAGGTAGCAATAGACTTGGCTTATGGAATGTTTTTAAGATTTGGTAAAAAACAGTTTTTACTCAAATCTTCCAAGAACAGAGGACATAAAATTCTACTTGATAAATTAAAAACAATTATAAATGCATAGTTTTTCTCCTACATCATGGGGTGTCAGGAGGAGAAGTAGATTAGGAAGGTTGGGGAAATAAAAAGCAGAAAATAGAAGGGGGATAAGCAAATCAGAGAAAGACACAGAGACAGAGAGATACAGAAAGAAAAATTATAGGCAAGAAAACCACTGAAAATTGACACAAAGGATGTGCATATCCATATAGATTCTGAATTTTCCTGTATTCCACACTTAGAGTTAAAGAGAGATGAAGGAGGCAGTTGTTAAGGAGTTCAGAACATTTTTCCTTTATTGTAATTGACTATAGAAGGATATCAAGATACTGACCAAAAGCATATGAAACCAAAACTTTTTCAAAAGTAGAAAAATTGCCTTTATTCTATTTTTTTGTTATTAAAGATCTTGCACTCTGAAATATTTCCAGGGTGAAAATAGTTTTTACACTACAAGAGACTCTTAAATACAGAGAGCAAACTGAGGGTTGGGGTGGGGGAGAGAGGAAAGAGAGGGGAGAGGGTTATGGGCATTGAGGAGGGCACTTGCTGGGATGAGCATGGGGTGTTATATGTAAGCCAATTTTATAATAAATTATATTCGTAAAAATAATAATAAAAAAATTTTTTTACAAGTTGTTATTAGCTAAGTAGTAGGTTGAATAATCTGAAAAGTATAGCAGTAGCAGAGCTTAGTTATTCACTTTCGTCAAGAAAAGGGACACCTAAAAGGGGGTTCTTTCTCCTTCATGGAAAAAGTGACAAATTAACTTTCAATTAATAGGTTAAGTTGAGCTACAAGAATAAACACATAAAGAAATACACAGTGAATATATACATACATTCAACACCATACCACACCATACCATACCATACCATACCACACCATACCACGCCATGCCATGCCATGCCATGCCATACTGTAACCCCACCTATTTCTTGATGTAATAGTCTCCATTTAGAATAAAAAAAACACTTGGATATTTTTGTTTGATTATTGTAAATAGCATCTATATTCATCCTGGACCCATTGTTTATTTTCCTAAAAATTGGTTATTGGTTAAAAATGTGTTTATTAGAAATCCACAAAAGCCTACAAATGAATCAATTAAACAAGGAGATATAAGTACAAGATTTTAGATAAGGATATTATTAGCAAACCAGGAAACATGCTATGCATACTGTAAGAGAAGGTATATTATCAGGACCTTCTCTCTGTTTCACTCCTAAAAGGCCAGTGAAATTTTATCACAAATAATAAAAATACTTGAGAGAGTTTATGAAGCTACAATGGGCTGAACTGTACGGAACTATGACTTGAGGACCTTTTTTTCCTTTTCTTTTCTTTTTTCTTCTCCTTTTCCTTCCCTTTCCTTCCTTTTCCTTCCCTTTCCATCTCTTCCCTTCCCTCTTTTCCTTATCTTTTTTCCTTCCTTCCTTCCTCCCTCCCTCCCTTCCTCCCTCCCTCCCTCCTTCCCTCACTCCCTCCCTCCCTTCCTAGATTATTTACACTAAACTTAAAACCCTGAGATCAAGAATCACCTGTTCCACAGATGGAGCCAGCCAGGTGCCCCAGGATTTTTCTCTTTATCTCCCCCTTTCCTCCTTCTTTCTTTCCTTCTCCTTTTTTTTTTTTTGAATTCTTATATTTCTTCAAGAGGACATGGAAAGAACATTTAATTAAGACATTAAACATGAGTTCTGTTATTTGTGAATATATCCTAGTATAGCTGTGAAAAAACTGAACTAGATTTCTTAAAATCTATTTTAACATTCTAAAATAATACTATGACATTTGCATTTATCCTCTTTTCCTGACTTCTTGCGTTTTAGGATATTTATGATGCTGTTCATAATATTGTTACCATCAGGGTGAGCTCTGCTGGCTTCAGGACAGAACAAGGCCATGGGCACTGAGAAATGTCTAAGGAGATGACTGGGGGTGTGATATGATTTATAGAGACAGACAAATTATCACTACTTCTTGTTAGTGAATGATATTAAATATCTGCCACAGAGGGGTTCTATATGAATGGTCATTCAGGACAGGGAGCTACAACAAAAAATAGTCTGCTTCGTATGGAAAGTTTTATGCAAGAAGTATCCCATTTGAGTTTTTCTTGGAAGTTTCACAGTGAGTTTTGATTATTACATATAACTTGAAAGGTTACATGAATGGATTACGTATGATGAAAGTGTTTTAAGTACTGAGAGACATCTTGATGTGAATTATCATTTAAGCCACATAGCCGCTGGTGCCCCCTATACTTTGCCACATGGCTGTGCAGTTTGGTTTTATGTGAGAATATGGGTAGTAGGGTGGAGTGCTTTCTTGGCCAAGAACAAGGCATACTTCCTGACATACCTTCTTGACACACATTCTTACCCAGGTGACAAAGATTAGAAAAGATTTCAGGAGATACTTAAGAGGAAGAGATGCGAGTAGAGAGGCGGAGTCTAAGATGTGTTACCCATCACTAAGTATTTCCCTCCCGTATGATATTAACTCAACCAAGAGTTCTTTTAAAAATACTAGGGTTATTGTTATTTTAAAGCTTATTTATGTGGTTCTCCTGGGGAAAAAAACCTCCCATTTTACCTTCAAGTGGGAATTATTGCTAGTCTGTGTTTGGACAATGGTCATGTCAGCACGAATTGCGGTGATTGGAAGAAAGCCCAGGACCTGGAGCCAAGGAAATGATTCTTGTGTAAGCTTTCCTGCTAATTAACTGTGTGCCATCAAGAAAGTCTCTGCCTTGCTGGGCAACAGTGTCTTCATCTATTACAGAGGTGGATAGCCTTCCTTTTCCTCTAGTGGACCAGCAAGTAAATATTTTAGGCTTCATAGGCCACATATAGTCTCTTGTTGAATATTCTATTTTGGTTTTACTTGTTTGTTATAACCCTTAAAAAATATAAAAACCATTCTTGGGGTGCCTGGGTGGCTCAGTTAGTTGAGCATCCAGCTCTTGATTTTGGCTCAGGTCATGATCCCAGGATCATGGGATCAAGCACTGCATTGGGCTCTGCCCTGAGCATGGGCCTAATTGGGACTCTCTCTTTCTCTCCCTCTACCCATCTCCCTGCTTGTGTGTTTTCTAACCACCCCCTCCCCCCCAAACCAAAAACAAAACCATTCTTAGCTCCTGAGCCATACAAAGCAGGTTATGGGCTGGCTTTGGTTTCCTTGCCTTAGTTTGGCAACTAATCTACATAATTATATATAGATCTATCATCTATATATAAGATCTATATAATAGAAATATTATATAGATATAATATATGTCTGATCTAAATAATAGAAAAGGAGGGAGGAGAAGTAAAAAGAAAGAGTTTGAACTTGCAGTTTCTAGATGTAGCACTGTGAGGAAAACCAGGCTGAAGAGTAGATTCTGGAGTCAGGGTTTTTGCTTGCTTGTTTGTTTTTTGTTTTAAATATTATATATTTTCATGATATAATTTCTCTTATAATTTCCTTGGTTAAATTTGATTTCTATTTCCTTATCTCCTATTCTTCTTCAGCTCTTCAAACATATTATTGTTGCAGACTGGAGTTCTGGAGTTCTCTCTTGTCCAGCATGAATGCAGATGCAGGATTAAAATGCAAGAGAGGTTTCCTCTTGTCTCCAGGAGGAGACAAGAGCCGGGAGTAAGGGTCCTTGCTCCGTATTTACTAGGATCAGGATCACAAGGCTTACAAATGTGATGGATGTGCAGAAAGAGGTAATAAAACTGTGAACATTAACTCGTGTGTGTGAGAGAAAGGGGGTTTTGAAGATATCCGGTGATATCCAGTGTTAGGGGCGCTGAGCAGATGACTGTTTATGGCAGGCACAAGGTGCTGTGTTTGTTTATCTTAACTTGCCTAGGGGATAAGACAGCATGCTACCTCAGGGTCAACAAAGCACCTTTCTTTTGCTAATTAGCTTGGCTCCAGGCAATTTCACCCTGCTGAGGGGTGGGCATGGGAGGTCTATAGCCCTGTTTACCTGTTTACCTATTCTGGACTTTACATCCTGTGAAAGCAGCTTTCTGCTTTTCTACTATGTTGGGGGTAGTTCCGCCCTGTTTACTTAATCTTGGATGCTTTCATGCTAAGCCTTGTTTATCCATTGGTGCAAGCTCAGGGAATTCCTATTTATTACCCACATACTATTATTTACCATTCAGTAGTATTCTCCGGATTTCTTACGGCATACAGATTGCTGGGAGAAGGAAACAAGTTAGAGGATTGGCTTTCTTCACAGATGAAGATGTGACCTTTTACTTACAAAAAGGGCATCAGCCATTTTTGTTGCGTAAGCAAAGACATGAGTATTAAACAGGCAGACCCCTGAATTCTGGGGAGAGACCTGGGAGGCTGGGAGTGAATGTTAAGAAAAATACTCCAGTTTTCCTTTTTGATAACATTGAATGTTGTTACTCACACTTGCACAACAGTCCAAAGCTTTGTTTAGAGTCCCCTTAGACCATTTTGGAATGTGATCACATTTTGGTTTCCTGGAAGTTAAGACTCCCAGGAGGGTGCTATGGATCACACACCACAAACCTCCCACTTTGCCATTACCTCTTATCCCATGAACACACCCAAGTCCTGTGCTGCCTCCTATTTTTTCCTCTTTGGTTCTCTTAATGATTTCCAACAGTAGTCAGGAGCTGTCCAGCCACATCACTTTCCCTACATGGCCAAGTGAGTTTCTCCACTTGTTGCTGTTGGCAGGTGCAGTTGGCAAATTGGCCTGGCGCCTATTAATGTCGTGTGGTCCAGTTACTGACTTGGTGCTTTAATTCCACAACCACTTTGAACATTTTCCTTCTATCCTAAGGCGGGCGCATTTGACAAGAAAGCCTATATACCAAACTCTATTTTTTCACTTTCTGTTTACTTCTTCACCACAGTAATTTGGTAATGGCTCCCACCACTCCACAGAAATGCTCTCTCTGCCTCTTTTTTCCTTTGGAAGGCTCACTAGTGATTTTGGCATTGATACATGGAATGGACACTTTTTCAGCCCTTTCCTAACTGAACATCTTTGTTGCAGAGACACTGTTGGCCATTGGCACACATTGAAATGCTTTATTACTAAGGTTTCTTGGATCATTTTCATGCTTCTTGCTGCTCCTTCTCATGCAGCACCAGCACCACCCCTGTCCTACCCCCCACTCCCCCTGTCCACCCCTGTAATGTTACAGTTTTCCTGGGTTCTTTCCAAAGTCCTCTTCTCCGATATGCTCCCTTGAGCTGGGTTCATTTATTTTTCAGATGTTAACTGTCCCCTCCATGCTTGTGGCTGTTGCATATGCATTCCATCCTTTTTCCTGAACTTCACTCTCCTTTACCCAGATGCTTGCCAGACATCACAGAATTATCAAACTTACCCCAGTACCTTCTCTAAAACCTGAAGCTCCTCTTTTATTCCCCATCTGAGTTACCTAAGCCACTCAAACCAGAAATATGAACATTTTCCTAGACCTACATGTTTCTCTTTTGTCCACTTCCTTCCTTATCTACTCATTTAGCAAATTCTGCTGATTTTATCTCATAACTGTTTCTCCTCTGTATCCCTCCTTCTCTGCTACCATGCCACTAATTTAGGCTCTCATCACCCCCCTCTGCTTTTTCTCCAGTTTTGTTTTTCTTAAATCCATCCTTCCGCGTGTAGCCATATCTAACATTTAAACTTGTTGCCATGTCACACTCCTTAAAATTCTTCAGTGCCTAACAGAATAAAACCCAAACTCCTTAGCATGATCTGCTCCTCTACCTCTTCAGACCCATTTCTTTTCTTTTTCCCAAAATTTTTAATGTTTTATTTATTTTTGAGAGAGAGACCGCATGAGCAGGGGAGGGTCAGAGAGAGAGGGGGACACAGAATCTGAAGACAGGCTCCAGGCTCTGAGCTGGCTGTCAGCACAGAGCCCGACGTGGGGCTTGAACCAACGAACCGTGAGATCTGACCTGAGCTGAAGTCAGACACTTAACTGACTGAGCCACCCAGGCGCCCCAGACCCATTTCTTGGTAGTCTTTGTCCACTTTACCTTCTAGTAACACCACATTCTTGGAGTTTCTGAATCATTATGTGTACTTGCATGTTTCCATGTCTTTTCTTGTGCTGCTGCTTCTGTCCTGGCTAATTCTGTGTGTACTTATAAAACTGAGCTTTGATTTGTCTCCACACATTATGCATCCGTCTTTCTACCACTTTTATTGAAGTTATTTATTGATCTATAGGTCTCCATGGACTGGGGACTCCTCTAAGACCAAGGGATCCTGTTTGTCACTCATTGAATCCCAAAGCCTTCCTCTCAGTTAACCCCTGTGACATCCCTGTGCAGTTGACATTATTATACCTATTTTATGGATGAGGAAACTCAAGATCAAAAGAAGCTAAATAAATATCTCGCTTAGTATCACATAGCTAATGTAGCAGGAGAGCTGGAGTTTTGTCAGTATTTACACAGACTTGTTACACATTCAGATGAAACAATAACTTGCAGTAATTGTAAATTTGAGAAATAGTCACTTTTATCAACATTATTTTTTTGTGATTTTGGGGACAATAGAAATAATAGTAGACTTAGTATTAAGGCCAGGGTTAAAATATTGTTTTAGCCATTTCTAGCCAAACTGATTCATGCCAAATTATCTCCTCTGAGATTTGCCTCATCTTTAAAGTGGGTGTAGGGGCGCCTGGGTGGCTTAGTCGGTTAAGCGTCCGACTTTCACTTAGGTCATGATCTCGCGGTTCGTGGGTTCGAGCCCCGCGTCCGGCTCTGTGCTGACTGCCAGCTCAGAGCCTGGAGCCTGTTTCAGTCTGTGACTCCCTCTCTCTCTGACCCTCCCCTGCTCATGCTGTCTCTCTCTCTCTCTCTCCTAGAAATGAATAGAAACATTAAAAAAAAATTTAAAAAAAATAAAGTGGGTGTAATAATAATTGAATAAGTACTGCAGGTCAAGTGCTTTGTCAGGGCTGTACAAATAGGTACAAATATGACTTATTACTTAGTTTTTCACTTGAGTTTACCTATATGAGTACAATTCAGAGAACACATTCTGGCAAGTTATTGGTTTTTTTCCCCCACAGTATTCTACCTCAACCTCTTCACTTACAAATTAGAGATATTTTCCTTTAGTTTTGAGAGGTAAGTGAATGAATGTTTAGTATCTCTAGGAGAGTGCAACATTTAGAATGCCCTGTACAAGTCTGGGAGTACAAATGTCCACACCTCGAAAAGCTCATACCTTAACTTGAAGTAGGATTTCATGTGCCAGATAAATTGGGTCAGTCTCTAAGTGAAAGGAGCTTGTGTTGCTCCAGCCACAGGGCTTCTTATCCTTCCTTTTGTTAGCAGTAAACATGATGCTTCACTCTCCCTCTCTGCTCTGTTGCTGCTTTTGTTACCGGAGGGTTCACTTTGCAGAATTTTTTTTCCTGAGCCCTATCACTTTTCTTGATAGAATGTCCACTGTTAAGTTGCCACCTATGGGCATTATTTCCTGTAGGGAACCTAGCTAGTGTGTGTACAAGAGTCATTCAAAGTCGTTTTGGTGAGGGGATTATAGGATTTTATGGTCTACAACACTGGAGTCCCAATTGAATTGCTTCAAGTGCCTACCTGTAAAGGAGGAGGATTTTTTTATTCATGGGCTGAGTTTCAAGTTATTATTAATTTGTATAAAAAGTTCTTAATGAATTGTTTTACACTTATTATATGTCTTTACCTTAAAATTTCATTTAAAAATAGTTTCATTCACTTAACAAAAATATGTTGAACAACCATCTGTGTGCCAGAAACTAATAAGAAGATAGAGTGGAGACCAAGAGGGACACGTATTCCACCTTCCTTGAGTTTACGGCTTAATCTGGAAGTTATACTTTAAATATGTAGTTATCTTTGCATGTGATGACAATAATGACAAGGAAAATGCAGGGTTTAGAGAAGCTGTAANACCCAGTCATACACCTACTTATTGTTAAAGCTGACCCAGTTATGGGGTCATGGTTGGTTGGTTCAAAGGTGAGACCTGTTAAGCCAGGCCAGTAACTTCTTCCCCAGAAATATTTTGAAATATATCAGAGACAGGAAGGTCAAGGAACTTCTGGATGTCTAAATAGTAACGTGAAACCATGGGAGCTCTTAGGGTCACCGTAAGTCCTAGAGGAAGGGAAGAAGCCCCAGTAAGAAAATGGCAGGAAATGAACCTGAAACTCAGAGGTGTGGAAACCAGAGATGGAGAGAAAGTTGGGTTTCTGGTTAGAGTTCTTTGTGTGAGATCCAACCTGGGCATNCTGGAGGAGTTTGGGCTGAATTTCTGTAGTATAATACCAGAGCAGTTTTTTCTGATATAGACATGTATAGCATGGGAACCTAACCCAAATTAGGGAGTCAGGGAAAACCACTTGCAACATAGGTTTACACAGTCTAAGAAGAAAAATAAAAGAGGATGCTGTGGAGGAGGATGACTGGGGGAAAAAGGTGGCAGAGAGTGACTTTAGGGTCAGGGAAGGCATCACCATAGAGGGCATTTTGTAGGTGTTATACACCTGACTCAGGGAAAGAAGGAAATAGAGTGTTTCCAAGACTGAGCCCCTCCGTACCACCAGCTGTGAGATGGGAAGTACTGGTTACTCTTGGGCCCTGAGGACCAGTTTCTTTGTTTGCTGGAGTCAGTGTGGGATTGGCCTGGACTGTCCCAGGTATAGGCCTGGACTGGTCAGTAGCTACAGGTGGCAGTTGAGCAGTAAACATAACTGGTCTAAATAAAAATGTTCGGTAAGGGTAAAATGTACACTGGATTCTGAAGGCTTAGTATGAAAAAAAGGATTTTAAAATTTTCAATTTTTTAATACTGATAACACAATGAATTGATAATATTTTGACATAGTGTTTATATAAAATATATGATTAAGGGGTGCCTGGCTGGCTCAATTGGTAGAGCATGCAACTCTTGATCTCAGGGTTTTATTTGGGGTGGAGCTTACTTAAAAATAAACTCCTAAAAAATATGTGATTAAAATAAATTTCAGTAGTTTCTTTTTACATTTTGAATGTGACTTCTAGACAATTCAAAATTCCAGCAGTGGGTCGTGTTTTTTTTCTGTTGGACAGCACTGGTGTGTATGAATTAACCAGTGCTTTGGACTTAGACTGATGAGGGTTTGAGTTCTTATTTGGGTTTACTAGTAGTTTCTGTATTTGTTTATTTTACTGTGGACAATTTACTTCATTCTTCTCAGTCTGTTTTCATCTATTTAATGAAGCTGATTGATCATACTCTCTTACAGAATTGTTTTGAGGATTAAATCAGATTTGGTAGAGTGCCTCCTTTGTTCTAGGCACTGGAGAATCATGCTAGCCTCTAATTTACAGGTGTTTGTTCCTTCCTTGATTCTGTGATGTGACTTGTTAGTCATGCTTGCCTGTGGGTACCTGAATGTGTTTGGAATTCAGGAGTGACTATGATGAGACATTGCTGTGCAGACTCATGACACTATATTAACGTCACATATTAATGACACTTTGCATTTTTGTCTTATAATTATTCTCAGATTACAAATAAATTTTTTTAATGTCTTTATTTTATTTTGAGAGACCGAGACAGAGTGAGCAGAGGAGGGGCAGAGAGAGAGGGAGACACAGAACCTGAAGCAGGCTCTAGGCTCTGAGCGCTCAGCACAGAGCTGGATGCGGGGCTCGAACCCATGGACTGTGAGATCATGACCTGAGCCAAAGTTGGACACCTAACTGACTGAGCCACCCAGGCGCCCCTCATCTTACAAATAAAGAGATTACATTATAGCCAGGTTGGCTTAGTAGAGTTCCCTAGGCATATATTACCTGGCCTCGTGTTTCCTGCCTCCAGGCTAACTATCCTTCCTTTAAATGCTTGTTTTTCTCTACAAGGTAGGTGAGTTCTTCCACTGGAAGCCCTGAATAGGATTTCTGGTGCCAGATTCCATGCCAAAGTGATGCCTTATCTTCTGAATGTTTTTGATACTCTTGTTCTACAAAAGTGACAAACAGAATCCTGAAGACCTTGTTTATGCCTCAAGAGATTAGGTAACCAGAAGCGGTTCTGGCCCAAGGCCATTTAAGATAGTGATGGGTTGGGGGGGAAAATGCTGATGACTTTTATTTTGGCAGAAACACAAAAGGCCTTTCCTGCCCAGGTGGTCTCTATTTCTCTGTTATTAATGTATGTGCCACAGCTGGCAGTTCCTGGGTGTCAGGCTGGGGACACTGGTAATCAAGATGATTTGGTCTGAATAAGGAAACTTTAAAATTGTATCATTTGGAGCACTGAATATGGCTCCTTGTTCAGATGAGAAACCAATTTCATAGCCTGGAAAGGTTGCTTACATTTTAGTTGCAGTACTGTTTGTTGACTCCAGTGTTAGAAAAATAGTTTGCTATCTTATTAAATATGTGATGAATTTGAAAATTGTACTTGAAAGAAAACTATTTGAAATGCAGTAAAAACTGGGTTGATTTATACATATATCTTTTCTTCCCATAAGTACTTGCTTCTTTTGAATCCTTATGTCTTAAGTTGATTTTGCCCTCTTCCCTAATGGGTCATAATAGTGTTTGTGACTCTATCCATTGGCTACTGCAGTCTTTTGGTTAGAAATATAGGCATAGGAAAATATAGAAGAAATGTATATACTCATATATGTATATTCATCTATATGTATTCTATAATTCATATACATTTCACAGAATTATCTGAAATCTTAGAAATTATATTTCTTATAATAAAAGCAAAGAAATGTAAGTTATTTTGTATACCAGTTTATATATCCACTAGAAAAGGAAGAATTACAATTTATCTACATCCTTACACCGCTCATTATTGACAGTTCTATTATTGCCCATTTCATGAGTATAAAATGGTATTTCTTAGGATTACCAACCTGTTTAATCTCTTCCTCTGTGAATTGCCCAATCATCAGTGTTGTTCATTTTCTAATTGTTGTGTTTTGCTTTTTTTTTTCTTTCCAGTTTCAAGAAAGTATATATTCTGGAACTTTTCTCTATCAGTTGTCATTTAGTTCTGTTTATGTTGGTCTTCAACCAGGAAGAAGCAAGGAAACTTAACAATTTCTTCCTTTGTGATTAGTACTTTTAGTTTCTTTTTAAAGAAATGTAATAAAGCTATATGTGAGTTGAGAATGATGTTTTAAAGAATATGTTAAATGCCTAACTAATAAAAATACTGATAAATTAGACTATATCAAAATTTAAAATGTGTAGTTTAAATCATATAATATGTTCATTCTTTCATTCATTTAACAAATATTTATTGCCTGCAGTAAATTGCCAGAACTTTTATGGCCTCAGAGGATATAGCTGTGCACAAAAATCCCTGTGCTCTTGCACTTCCATTTTGGTCAGGGGGATAAAAATAAATTACAAATAAAGAACATGCAGTTTATCAACACTATCATTATCGCAGTGGAGAAATATCAATGACTGCCATAAAGAAACAGCAGGGAAAGGGAATAGGGAGTGTTACAGTTATAAATAGAATTGTTAGGGAGACCTCACTCAGAAGTAACATTTGGGCAAAGACCTGAAGAAACTGAGGTGATAGCATGTGGTTGTAATGGGAAAGAGTGAACCAAACTGAGGACAGAGCATGTGGAAAGGCTCTGAAGTGGGGGTGTGCCTGGCTTGTGTGTGGCTGGAGTGGAGTTAGGTGGGGGAAATGTAGTGGGAGATGAGGTAACACAGTACCCTCACGTGAGGCCTTGAAGGCCATTGCAAAGGCTTTGTTTGGCTTTTACCTCAATGGGATGGAAAGTCATTGGACGATTCTGACAGAGGAATGATATAATCTAAATTATAAGGGTCACTTTGATGCCTGTGTGGAGAATAATAGTGAGGGCACAGAGACCAGATAGGAGGCTCTTGCTTATACAGTTGAAATATAATGGTGTTACGGAGTAGTGAGAAGCAGTCAGATTTTAGATATGTTTTTTATATATTTCATATTTTTCAAAGGTAGAACCAACAAGATTTGTTGATAGATTGGATGTGGAAGGTGAGAGAAAGAAAAGAGTCAAGGATGATACTAAAGTTTTCTGTCTGAGCCATTGTAAGGATGGAGCTGCTATCTATTGAGATGGGGAAGATTGTGGAAAGAGCAAATTTGGAGGAGGAGGTCAGAGGTTCAGCTTTGGACATATTACATTTGAGGTGTCTGTTAGATATTCAAGTAGAGTTGATAGAGGAGAGAATGCAGAGGAATATATGAGGCTTGTGTTCAGCGGAGAGATCCAGGTTGGAAATACACATTTGGGAGGTATCAGCATACAGTTGTTATTTAAAGCTTTGAGACTAGATGAAGTTACCCAGAGAATGGATATAAGTTATGAGAAGAGACTCAGGGACTGAGCCCTAGAGTACTTCAGTGTTTAGAGGCTTGAAGTAGGAGGAGGACTTGGCAGAGACTGAGAACGTCTTCAGTGAGGTAGTGATGATAAAGTTCTGGGGCCAAGAGAAACAGTGTGGAGGAAACCATCACACTGTGTGTGATGCTGCTAACAGATCAAGGGTGATGGTGACTAAGAACTGACCATTGGAGTTAGCTGTATGAAGGTCATCAGTGACACAGACAAGAGCATTTCAGTAGAATGGTGGTAGAGACAGACTGATTAGAATAGGGTTAAGGGATAGTAGAAAGAGTTGAATTGGAGACAGCAATTAGAAGAAACATTTTGAGTTTGCTGTAATAAAGATCAGAGAAATAGGACAGAAGCTATAAATGGAAATGAGAGATTTTTAAAAAAGTTTTTTTAATGTTTTATTTATTTCTGAGAGAGAGAGAGAGAGAGAGACAGCGTGAGCAGGGGAGGGTCAGAGAGAGAGGGAGACACGGAATCTGAAGCAGGCTCTGAGCTAGGAGTCGGCACAGAGCCTGATGTGGGGCTCGAACCCACGAACCGTGAGATCATGACCTGAGCCGAAGTCGGATGCTTAATCAACTGAGCCACCCAGACGCCCCATGAGAGTTTTTTAAGATGTGAAATATAGCATGTTTATATGTTCTAACATAATGTCAATGGATGCTTAATCAGAGTGGGAAAATTAATGATGTCAGAAAATGGGGAAGAATTGCTGGAACCTTTCTCCTGAGTGGGTAAGAGTGGATAAGAGTGGATGCAGTCTAATGTACAACTCTACAAGAGGAATTGGCTTTAGTAAAATGGAAACAGCATCCACAGTAGTAGGAGGGAAGAGAGAATACCATATATATATAAGTGGTGGCAGTGGTGAGAGCTTGTGGAAGTTCTCGTCTGATTGCCTCTATTCCGTTGGCTGAGAAGGAGGGTTCAGTGGAGGTCCTGTTGGAAACTTGGGAATAGAGAATAAGGAATAAAATAGTTATCTAGGAGAGTGGAAGAATGGGTAATATAGTACTATGCTAGGATTGTCTTACTCCACTAGGGGCTCTGTTGGTTGAGCTTTGTGGTCATGAATTGAAAATGTGACCCATCTGGTTGAGTTTGTTTCTGTGGCCATGTTTAGAAACACTGGTACAGTTGTGGGAGAGGTAAGGATTGGCATTAGCTAGTTTAGTATTTTGACAGACGAATAGGATGAAATGAGAAGTGGGGTTAGGGGTTAGGTGAAGGTGTGTGCAAGGAAGTGATTATTACAATGTGCCATGAATCAAAAGCTGGCTAACAAGGAATTAGAGGACAAGACGATAGTGAGTGATGGTGGGGCACCAGGGTAGCTCAGTCAGTAACATATCCAACTCTTGGTTTCAGTTCAGGTCATGATCTTATGGTTTGTGAGATCAAGCCCTGTGTTAGGCTCAAAATAAATACATAAACAAAAAAATCTGTTTTTATTTTACTTATTTTTGAGAGAGAGAGAAAGACAGAGTGCAAGTTGGGGAGGGGCAGAGAGAGAGAGGGAGACAACAGAATCCAAAACAGGCTCCAGGCTCGGAGCTGTCAACACAAAGGGCAACGTGGGGCTCAAACTCAGGAGCCGCGAGATCATGACCCAAGCTGAAGTCAGATGCTCAACTGACTGAGCCACCCAGGTGCCCCTAAATAAATAAGCTTTTTAAAAAAGCAATGAATGATGGTAAAAAAGGTATGGGATTAATAGTTTGCTGGTATGGGGGGGTCAAGGAATTGTTAGAGATGTTTGGAGGGAGAAAAGGAGGTGATAGAGAATTGGATGGAAGGGTTGCTGTTATTAATAATTTTAGAGAAGTGGCATTTTCATTTTTGATATGATTTTTAGTTGGCAGTTGTTTTAAGGAATGATGTTTGACTTATTATTCCCTCAGTTGTTAATATTCTATATATCAACAGTTAAATTTCTCTAAAGGAACTTTAAAATTTTTTAAATGTATATTTAGTTTTCAAACCATGAATGTCTTGCTGGGTTTTGCTAGTCCTTTAAAATATTTCTTAAATACCCTGCAAAGGATGTTATATGTAAGTGACGAATCACTAAATTCCACTCCTGAAACCATTTTTATCCTAGATGTTAACTAACTTGTCTTTTGGATTTATTATTTTATTATTTAAATTAAAGTTAGTTAACATACATGCTGTTCCACCAGAAAACCTTAAGTCCTTCATGTTTCTCACATTCTAAATTTTTAAAAAATGCCCTTTGGCAAATCTAGTGAATTTAGACTTTCCAGTTTGAAGCTCTGGTACTTTAAGCTGTCTTCACATTGACTTGATGAATGTTTTACTGTCACACACATAGTAGAATGTGTATTAAAGTTACTTTGAAACTGAAGTAAAATTAGCTGTCACCTGTGAGAAACATGAGGGACTTAGTGTTTTATGGGAGAAACATGAAGGGCTTAAGGTTTTTTGGTGGAGCAGCATTATAGATTCTGCTATGGACATATCGTAAACTCTGCCTTGATTTTTCCTATTTTCATACATGAATTTTTGAAAATTTTTGGAAGTTTTTAAGTTTCACATATGATGATATAAGCTTAATGTTAACTCTTTATATTTGCATATACTTACACTACTTTGGTGGAAACGTAGGTAAGTATTATTGTGGTCTTGGGAAATTCTACAAAGTGTGATCAACCTCAAAAAAGAATATTAATTACTATTTATACCTACTCTTTAAGAATAATTTTAATTTTTTTTTTAATTTTATTTATTTCTAGGAGAGAGAGAGACAGCGTGAGCAGGGGAGGGTCAGAGAGAGAGGGAGATACAGACTCTGAGATAGGCTTCAGGCTCTGAGCTGGCAGTCAACACAGAGCCCGACGCAGGGCCCGAACCCACGAACCGTGAGATCATGACCTAAGCGAAAGTCGGATGCTTAACCGACTAAGCCACCCAGGCGCCCCAAGAATAATTTTAATTTTAACAGATTTAGAGCACTATTGCTTCATTTTTAATAACTGATATAATTAACACTTTTTCCACTTAACAGTAAGAACTTAAGGTGTCAACAGGGTAATTCCCAGGGGCCAACAGCTAGTTCCTAGGAGACCTCCATATTTAAACTTGATGCCACCACCAGTACCTATTTCTTCCAAAGGTAAAAACACCTTGAACTCTCTGCTGAATCCCTGCTCTGTTAATTACATTAAAAACATTATTTGTGTAGATGTGGTGAGCATTGATTAAGGAGCAGGTGGCTGTTTACTTTCACTTGAAGGTACATGTAATTGTGGCCCGCTGAATAATCAAAATCTGTTTTGAGAACTTGGATCTCGTAGATACTTTCAGTCACATGGGAGACTTTAGGTAGGCTGTTCTTATATCCATCTGCTAATAACTACCTTATTCAAGTAATGTTTTTTAGGGCCAGGATATGACATTAGTATTTGATGTTCTCTATTTCCTCTTGCTCCTTTATTTTCTTGAATGAATTTGGATCTTATAAATAACTGTTCTTTTGGGACATGCTTTGATGACATGGACCTGCTTTTATTCACCTGCCTTTGGTATGACTTGGTCAAAACCACAGTTTGCCCAAGTTAAAAATAAGACGTGTCTATGGCTTAAGGAACAGTGTCCTTAGGCCGCCCACATTGGGCATTTTAGGTTTTGGCATATTGACTGTTCCGAAATGGCCAGTTTCCATGATCCTCAGTGTCATTTGATGGTTTTGCCCTAATGAGACCTGGCTCTCTTTCCTATGACTTACAGGCTCAAGAAAGGAGGCTCTGTGTGGGTTAGCAGACATTGAGACTTTTGCAGGCCAAGCCAAGAGAGTTCAATTTGTCACTCACTGGGCTAAATTAAGTGAGCAGAATGCTGGAAGTGGGACAGACTGACCAACTGTGCATCTTACAATGCCATATGTGTTGCTATAGATCATGGAATGGCGATGTCTATTCATTAGCAGAGTCTATTGAAATAATATGTTGGAGAAATCATATGTATGTCATTTTTGGCACCAGGTGTTAGTCCTTGGAAATCAGTTTGTGGTACTTTCCCAAACAGATTATTTCTAGATAATGAACGAGTTTTTGTTAAAGACATAATTATTTATTTTTAATGTCAGAAAGAATTAACCTTGTTTGAATAGCTTGCATAGATAAATCTAATAATTGATTTATCCAGTGAGCAGCCCTACATAAAAATTGCCCCAAGTTAGTTACAAAAAAGTGTGACATTTTAGTGACCAGAAGCAAACAGTTATAGAATTAGAGTGGTTAGGAGATTTAAATTAGTAAGTTAGTAATTTTGCTGTATCTTCCCACAAACTTGTCAGTGTGAAGATTTAAAGCTTTCCTGCTGTTGTGGGTTCAGTTGTGTTCCCCAGCAAAGTTTATATGTTGAGATCCTAAGTCCCAGTATCTCAGAATATGACTATTCAGAGATGAGATCTTTATAGAGATAATTAAGTTAAAATGAGAATATTTTGGTGGGCCCTAATCCAATATGACTGGTATCCTTGTAAGAAAAGGAAAGTTGGACACAGATATACACAGATGAAAGACCATGTGAAGACATAGTGAAAAGATAAGCCAAGGAGAGAGACTTTCAGAAGAAACCAATACTGCTTACACCTTGATCTTGGGCTTCTAGCATCTACAACTGTGAGAAAATAAAGGTCTGTTGTTTAAGCCACCCAGTCTGGTGGTACTCAGTTACAGCAGCACTAGCAAACTAATACATAAATCAGGTGTGAGCACCGCAGCAACTTCTNCAGAGCATGAGTGGGGGAAGGGCAGAGAGAGGGGGAGACACAGAATATGAAGCAGGCTTCAGACTCTGAGCTGTTAGCACAGAGCCTGATGTAGGGCTTGAACTCACGAACTGCGAGATCATGACCTGAGCCAAAGTTGGATGCTTAACTGACTGAGCCACCAGGCACCCCTTATTTATATATATTTTTAAATTTATTTACCTGTTTTGAGAGAGAGTGCTCAAGAGCTCACAGAAGGGGCAGTGAGGGAGAGAGAGAATACCAAGCAAGCTCTGCACCGTCAATGCGGAATCCAATGTGGGGCTCAAACCCACGAACAATGAGATCATAACCTGAGCCAAAGTTGGACACTTAACAGACTGACCCACCCAGGTACCCCAAGTAAATGCAAATTTTAAAACCTTAATTTGGATTACAAATGATCTGCATGGGGATAACCATTGTGTAGCATCTCCACTGCCCATTGCCGGAGCTCCTGTTGAGATGGGAAATGGGGAGCACAGTGGAAAACCATGAGACTTTAGGTCTGGAAAGGAAGGACCTGAGACATCATCTCTTGCAACTTCCTTACTTACAGAGGAGGGAACTAACACCTGGAGCACTAGAAGATTTATCCAGGAGCACGTGGTTAGTTATTGACACATCCATGCCCGGAACCCATGTCTCTTACTTTCTGGTTCAAGGTCCAACCCCTTTTCTCCTCAAGGCGAGATATATATATATATAAAAAGCAACAGGCTCTGCTGTTTTGGCAGATTTGACTTGAGAAGCAATCAGTTTTTCTTCTATTCCTCCTGTTTTTTGTTGTTGTTAAGAATATTTTCCATGTTAAAAAAAATATAAAGAATAACATAATAATGACTTGTGCATTCACTACCCACTGTAAGCTATTAAAATACTACAAATCAAGTTAAAACCCCTTCCTTGGTTATATTTCCCTCCCTATCTCCTAGACGTGACTACTGTCTTGAATTTGTCATTTAGGTCTCCTATGTATATCTCTGTACTTTTATTAAAAATGAGTATTACTAAACAACATATAATATCATTGTGTGAAAATTAAGCATTATTATATAATATTATATAATGTAATTATATAAAAGGTATGTCAAATGTATCCTCCTAAATTTGTTTTTATTCCACTCAGTCTTGTTTATGAGGTTTCTCCTTGTTGCTATATATATTGCTCCATTTTACTCATTTCCAGTGCTATGTAGTTTTCCATTTTATGAATATACTATAGTTCTGTATTCTCTTACTGATAGGTAGGCTGTTTTTAGTTTGTTCAAAAATGCTGCTGCTATGAATATTCTTAAATTTCCTGTGCGTATGTGTGAAAGTTTATTTAGGGTATGTATCTGTGGGTGGAATTGCTAAGTCATAGGTTGTGCACATTTTCAGTCTTTCCAGATACTGCCAAATTATTCTGTAAAGTGGTTGCACTAGTTTCTATTCCTACTTAATAGTATGAGTTCCTGTTGTTCCACATCCTTGCCAGCCATGATTTTGTGCCAGTCTAATGCATTTTAATTCTTCTTACTATGAATGAATATCAGCATCTCTTTTATGTTTATTGGCCACTTGGGTTTTTTAAAATGTATTTTTTTTCTTTTTCTTATGAGAGTCCTAGAGAGAGAATGGACTGGGTAGTCCTACTGTGCACTTTCTCATTTTACAAATGAGGAAACGGGCTGGAGAAGTGTAGTGACTAGTTCAAGGTCCCCAAACAGACAAAAACTCAGGGACCATGCCTCCCAGCTCTGTGTTCTTTATATTTTACCAAATAGTCAAATCATACATTTGGATGAATTGCCTTTTTGGTATTGCTAACAACAGGGTCTAGGGCTAAACCGACTGATTAGAAGAGTTTAATTAGTGACTGTGTGGATTACATGTGTGACTTTGTTTTATCAGAACTTTCGGAAAACCCAGACTGTCATCTCCTTGTTTAAAACCCTTCTGGGGCGCCTGGGTGGCTTAGTCGGTTAAGCGTCCGACTTTCGCTTAGGTCATGATCTCGTGGTTCGTGGGTTCGAGCCCCGCGTCGGGCTCTGTGCTGACAGCCAGCTCAGAGCCTGGAGCCTATTTCAGAGTCTGTGTCTCCCTCTCTCTCTGACCCTCCCCTGCTCACGCTGTCTCTCTCTCTCCTAGAAATAAATAAAAATATTAAAAATATAAAGATAAAAAAAAATAAAACCCTTCTATTTTCCCCATTGCTTCTTGGAAAGTCAGAACTGTCCAACTCTTTCTGCTGGATTGAGCCCCTGCTGCCCCTTCAGGCTCTGGGTCCCTCCTTGTCTGTCCTCCAGCCACACTGGCTTTCTTTTGGCTTCACACTTGGCTTCACATTTGTCCAGCTCCCTTCCTCAGCAGGGCCCTTGCCTTCTCTCTCTCTGCCTGCAGCTCTCCCCTCCTCCTTCCCTCCCTCTGGCTCATCCTTGTTCAGGACTCTCATTGTCACTTCCCGGGGGAAGCCCTTCTGAACTCTGCTACTAGCCCACTTCCTTACTCTGTGTTCACGAGGCTGATACGTTTTATAGCCCCCATCATAGCTGCAGGTTTACATTTAAGTGTATAGTTACTTATTAAGGTATCTCTTTTCCATAACTCCTTAAGCCCCATGAAGTCAGGGAGTGTTTCTGCTCACCATTCTATCCCTAGCTTTTAGCAGTATGCCTGATATATGGTTGGAACTCACTAAATGCTTGTGGAATGAGTAAATGAATAAATGGTTAGTCTTTAAAACTCATCTTACCTAACTCCCTGGAAGCAAACTGTGTGTATCTAATTGGGTTCACCCATCTCCTTCACACAACAGCCCTGCATTACATTCTCAGAAAAAGAGCGATACTGTATCGACTGTTTTGAAGATTTATATTCATGACTCAAAGGACATGGCAAGGGGAGAGGTAGGAGAGAAGAAGGAAAAAGGATTAGACATTGGAAGGAGGAATGCTAGATCATTAGCTGCCTGATAGGGGAACCTGCAGAATGGGTCATTTGAACTCTCTGAGGGTTTCCAATATAGCCAGCCAGCTGGATGAACTCCAAATCTAAGAGAGTCTGGACAGTGGTTTGATGGGCCATTAACTTAGAAGGAAAAACTGAATAGATCTTAGCTGGGCCTTTCCTTCTAAGATTCTCATTTGAAGAACTCAAAATGAGGATATACTATAAGAATAAACAGTTTTGCTCCCTCCCTCAAGTTTATTACTTTTACTTGCACAAGACAAATATGGGTTNGATGCTGAGCATCGTTTCATGTGTTTGTTGGCCATCTGGATGTCCTCTTTGGAGAAGTGTCTGTTAAATATGGGTTCTTTATATTACTAATCATTTTGTTACATTAATCCTTAAAGAATAATAGAACTCCTGTGAGAGTCTGTCCCAGTAGAAATTTTGCTTTTATTATTAGGTTTTCTATTCTGTGTCTTTTGTACATCTGTGCATTGCTTTGGATAGAAGAGGAGACCTCTTTACCTTTTCATGAGTATGTGCATAATTCTTAAAACATTACATAGCCATAATTCTTCAATGTTATTCTTAATTCACTATCAAAAGAAAGAAGTAATTTCTGGATTGTTCACTTGGCAGTGGGTAGCAAACATGTTTTCAGGATGATAACAAACTCACATTTTCTGTTTAGTTTTGGTATCTCTTTCTTAGGAAGGGAGTTAAAAACTTCCTTTGTAAGTCTTCACTTCTTCATGGCAATGGAAACTCAGGGTTCTCAGTGGAACATGAAAACATGGAGCTCTGTGCTTTCACTGAAATCAGAGAACAACTATGATGTTGCAAGAATGCCAAGTGGAAACCTGGAAGCTTGTAAACAAAACTACCTGTTCCCAACTAAGTGTAATGTCTTGCTAGAAAACAGAAGACAGTTGCCTTTAGTTTATTATTGATCTTTCAAATGACTCTTCAAGGTAGTTATGAGCACCCAGTTATTTTTATCTTTGACAAAGGAAAAATAACTGAAACTCTGAGCTTGGGTTGTTTAATATGGTAGGAGCAAAGTGCAAACGTAAATCTGTTCCCATTTTAAATAAAATAATAGAACCTGGCTGCAATTAAAGGACCTATTTTATATGGTTGTGTGAGAGTAAGATGAGGAAATATAAGTGAGTTGATGAGTTTATAGAGATTGCTTCCTACGGTATAAGCTCTATGTTAAATGTTATTGTTGTCACTATTATCTGATGCCTTTTAATATTGCAAACTTAGGTTATCTTTTTCAGTGAAGAGACAGCATCCTTTCCAACCTATAATACCTTTGTTTTCTGTCAAAACTTATTGAGTCTAGAGACTAGGAACAATATGATTCTAAATGTGGAATATTTGTGATGTTTATTGGATATTTATTATAGTTAATCTTACTCCCATCTTTCCATTCTTGATACTTTGTAGTTCCATCCCTGGAAAATATGCCATAGCTTCGGGCTAGTACCCTAACTAATGCTTTTTGCAGCCTCTGGCTTTCTTCAGAATTCTTCCAACCCCAAACTCTTGTCCTCATGAAAACCTATTTTCTGAAAAGTTGCTGGGTAAGTATTGAAGTTACTGTGTTATGGCTTGGCTTCCCATTGAAAGACTTTCAGGCCCAGGTGGAATGGTTGTGGAGGGCGTTTTTCTGGGGCAGTGTGCTTTCTGAAATATCTTGATGCAGAGGCGGAACCATCCCTGCAAGCTTCAACTTCTTGTCTTTTTAAAGCTCTTCATAAAAACCCATTTGTTCCCAGGCCACACTTCCTCAAGCCAAATCCTTCCGGTCTTTTAGACTTCTGTAGGAGTTGGGAAAGGCCCTAGGGGCCCTTAGAATTACAAACCATAAATAACTGACAGAGCACAGGAGATATGATAGAGGAGATCGAAAGTTCATGTCCCACGAGTGGATCTTACTCTATGAAGAATTATATGACTAAACTCTGGAGACTGCTAGTGTTTAAAAGCACTCATCCTTATTGAGGGAGATTTGTACGTTTCTTGACCTTCTGACACTGTCAGTCTGAATAGTATATTTGGAAAGTTCCAAGGCTGGCAAGATTGATTTATTCCCATCTGTACACCTTTTCAGTGTTAGCTGTGTGGAAATTTTCTCATCAGCCATAAGAAAGCTGTTTTATAGTCAGAGCAGGTCATACAGTTCCCTAAAGCAAATACCAGGCTGGCTTATCTGGACATGGTGAGGGAAATCATTTTTTTTCTTCTTTTTTCTTGATTCCTCTGTAATAGCTTGGTCTTTAATAATTGGATCTCATCTGGGTTGTACAAGAACATGAAAATCTTTAATGAGTCCTATTGAGTTATGATTGTTGTCCTGGTGGAAAAACACTAATATGTATTTACTAGAAAAGCATTAGGTATATTTAAGGCCAAGCTCTCTGTGTTCATACTAAGGCTGTGTATGTAACTTAGAATAGCACCTCGGGTGTCCCCAGAGATAATTGGTGAGCCTCTGTTTTTTCCCTGTGCATAGTGGGGGCAGTGATAATGCCTATCTTAAAGGACTGTTGTATTTATAATTCACTTAGAACAATGTCTGGCACATATGTACCTACATGTGTACCCAGTAAAACTGTCATTCCTTTTCTTCTCTTACTTCTAACCTGACACTCTTTTCATTCTTTCTTTCCTTTTTTTTTTTTGGTTTTCCATCTTGTAATTTCCTTAGCTTTTGGACCTGTTGGGGCCCACAAGGCCTGGCAGTCCCATTGGTCTAGTCAGGGCTATTCTGATAGAATTGAGATGTCTTTCTGTTTGTTTAGGAAGTTTTCCAATTAGAACTTCCTTTTTATTTTTTATTTGTTTGATTGTTTTCTTTCATAGTTTACTGTCAAGTTGGTTCCTATATAGCACCCAGTGCTCATCCCAACAAGTGTCCTCCTCCATGTCCATCACCCTCCTTCCCCTCTCCCCCACCCCCATCAGCCCTCAGTTTGTTTTCAGTATTTAAGAGTCTCTCATGGTTTGCCTCTCTCTCTCTCCACAACTATTTTTCCCCTTCTTCTCCCTCATGGTCCTCTGTTAAGTTTCTACTGTTCCACTTGTAAGTGAAAACATATGGTATCTGTCTTTCTCTGCCTCACTTATTTCACTCAGCATAACATCCTTGAGTTCCATCCATGTTGCTACAAGTGGCCAGATTTCATTCTTTCTCATTGCCATGGAGTATTCCATTGTATAGATGTACCACATATTCTTGGTCCATTTGTCAGTTGATGGACATTTAGGCTCTTTCCATGATTTGGCTATTGTTGAAAGTGCTGTTATGAACATTGTGGTACATGTGCCGTGTGCACCAGCACTTCTGTATCCTTTGGGTAAATTCCTAGCAGTGCTATTGCTGGGTCATAGGGGAGTTCTATTGTTAATTTTTTGAGGAACCTTCACACTGTTTTCCAGAGGGGCTACACCAGTTTACATTCCCACCAACAGTGTAGGAGGGTACTCATTTCTCCACATCCTCGCCAGCATCTATAGTCTCCAGATTTGTTCGTTTTAGCCACTCTGACCGGAGTGAGGTCGTATCTCAGAGTGATTTTGATTTGTATTTCCCTGATGATGAGTGACACTGAGCATCGCTTCATGTGTCTGTTGGCCATCTGGATGTCCTCTTTGAAGAAATATCTGTTCATGTTTTCTGTCCATTTCTTCCCTGAATTATATGTTTTTTGGGTGTGGCATTTGATGAGTTCCGTATAGATTTTGGATACTAATCCGTTATCCAGTATGTCATTTGCAACTGTCTTTTCCCATTCCATTGGTTACCTATTAGTTTTATTGTTTGTTTCCTTTGCCATGCAGAAGCTTTTTATCTTGATGAGGTCCCAATAGTTCACTTTTGCTCTTGATTCCCTTGCCTTTGGGGATGTGTCAAGAAAGAGCTTTCCCCTGGGATCAGGAACACGACAGGGATGTCCACTCTCATCATTGTTGTTTACCATAGTGCTGGAAGCCCTAGCATCAGCAATCAGACAACAAAAGGAAATAAAAGGCATCGGAATTGGCAGAGAAGAAGTCAGACTACTTTCACTTTTCACAATCATGATATTCTACATGGAAAACCCGACAGACTCCACCAGAAGCCTACTAGAACTGATCCATGAAATCAGCAGAGTCGCAGGGCAGGGTACAAATTCAATGTACAGAAATCGGTTGCATTTTTATACACCAGTAATGAAGCAACAGAAAGAGAAATCAAGAAACTGATCCCATTCACAATTGTACAGAAAACCACAGAATACCTAGGAATAAACCTAACAAAAGATATAAGAGATCTGTATGATGAAAACTATAGAAAACTTATGAAGGAAATTGAAGAAGACACAAAGAAATGGAAAAAACATTCCATGCTCATGGATTGGAAAAATAAAATATTGTTAAAATGTCATTACTACCCAAAGCAATCTACACATTCAATGCAATCCCAATCAAAATTGCACCAGCATTCTTCTCAAAGCTAGAACAAACTATCCTAAAATTTGTATAGAACCACAAAAGACCCTGAATAGCCAAAGTAATATTGAAGAAGAAAATCAAAACGGGAGGCATCACCGTCCCAGACGTTAGCCTCTACTACAAAGCTGTCATCATCAAGACAGTATGGTATTGGCACAAAAACAGACACATAGACAAGTGGAATAGAATAGAGAACTCAGAATTGGACCCACAAATATATGGCCAACTAATGTTTGACAAAGCGGGAAAGAGTATCTAATAGAAAAAAGACAGGCTCTTTAACAGATGGTGCCCGGAGAACTGGACCTCAATGTGCAAAAGAATGAAACTAGATCACTCTCTTACACCATACACAAAAATAAACTCAAAATGGATAAAGAACCTAAATGTGAGACAGGAAACTATCAAAACCCTAGAGGTGAAAGCAGGAAACAACCTCCTTGACTTCAATGGCTGTAATTTCTTAGAACTTCTTTTTTAGATCTTAGAATGCAGATGTTCATTCTGCCTTAGGGAAGGTGAACACAATTGGTTTTGCTAGCTGAGATAGGCATTTGCTGCTGGGAGGCAAGAAGAGGATGTGTTGATTCTCATAAAAAAGTTATTTTAGGCCTTGGGGCTCACACATTTGTATATGAATACTTTTCTCTGTAGGAGGTACCTATATTTTAGTCTGTTAGGATCCAAACATTAGGCCATTGCTAGTTGCTTGCCGAATTTTCAGTCGTATTTAACAAGAAGGACCATAAACGCTGCGTATGTAGGTCACTAGACTATGTTAGATCTAAAGATTCTGAAGGCCCTGTTGCTCTGGAAAGGTACTTACTTTTGAAGTTTTTAGAGGGAACAGAGATCTCTTCTGTTTGTTTTGTTGGGGTACATGAAAAACTAGTAACTGTAATCCAGCTCAGTTACTTTTGGTCAAAATGGGGTAGTTAGCTTAAATACCCGCTTGCTGCCATTTTTCAATTACAAAGGGAAAAAATATATTTATAGTTGAGAAAGATTGCAGATACCAACTTAACTAAGTGATCAAGATTAATACCATCAGTAGTACAATATATCAATACCCCTGATACAATGCAGATGAAGGACACAAAATCACTTTTTTGGTATTTTTGTCTAAAATGCATAACCTTAATCCAATGTGGAGAAAATATCAGACAAATTAAAATTGAGAGAATATACAAATACAAATAACTCACCAGTACTCATCCAAAGTACCAAAGTCACGAAGGATAAGGAAAGACTGAGGAGGAACTGTCACAGATTAGAGGAGTTCAAGTAGCCATAACAGTTAAATGCAATGTCAGATCCTGAGCTGGATACTCAAACAGAAACAGGTCATTAGGGGAACAGCTGGTGAAATTTGAATAAGGCATGTAATTTAGTTAATATTGTTATACCAATGCCAATTACATGGTTTTAAAAATGGTACTGTGGTTATATACATTGTTAACATAAGGGAATGGGGGTGAAAGGTATATTTGAACTTTAAAATTTGCACAAATTTTTTGGGAATTTAAAATAATTTAAAAATTAAATACAAAAAGAAATAAAATAACATGGTTAAATTAAAATTTTTTTAATGTTTTATTTATTTCTAAGAGAGAGAGTGTGAGCAGGCGAGGGTCAGAGAGAGAGGGAGATACAGAATCTGAAACAGGCTCCAGGCTCTGAGCTGGCTATTAACACAGAGCCCAACATAGTTAGAATCCACTAACTGTGAGATCATAACCTGAGCTGAAGCGAGACGCTTAACCGACTGAGCCACCCAGGTGCCCCAACATGGCTAAATTTTAAATATGTATTTTTAAGTGTTTATTTATTTTGCGGGGGAGAGACTGAACAGGGGAGGAGCAGAGAGAGAGGGTGAGAGAAAGAATCCCAGATGGGCTTTACAATCAGTGTGGAGCCTGACGTGGAGCTTGATCTCACAAACGGTGAGATCATGACCTGAGCCAAAGTTGGATGCTTAACCGACTGAGCCACGCAGGTACCCCAATAAGTACATTTTCATACATTCAAAGTCTCAAAATTTTTACTTTCAAGGAAGCTACTAGAAGATAACCTTCATCAAAGATGTTGGAAAAAAAAAAAAAAGGGAGACAGACCTGAAAGCAAGAAATAGTGGCTTTAACACAAAAGTGAGGCAAAGGGCATGTGCAGGGTGTTGGTCAAGGAAAATCTCAAAGATTACAACTTTGTGATTAGTCTAGAGAGCAAAATAGTCCAAATCTGAACAGGTCTGAAATCTTCAGGGGCCATGTCATCAAGAAGATGAAATTGACAGAATTTTTATTTAATTCATTAAGAGAAGATGTAAATGATTTGTGGTGAATTTTCAAAATAATTGCAGTTAGATACATTTTGAAAATCAAAAGACTCACTGAGGTTGGGGTTAGGGTAGGAACAGGAGTTGTTCAGGAAAAAATAATCATTAGTGTAGCATATGGCTAGCTGGAAATATTTATGTAGTGATAATGTAGACATTGAATAAAGAGCCATACAAAATGGTAACTGTAGAAGGAAGTTGGGAAGGGTGGGTTTGTAGGTATGGATTGGGAAGGGTGAGTGACTTTCATAGTGGGAAGTCTAAAAGATAGTAGATTTTTATGACTAAAAAATTAAGAGCAGCAATATAACATTGCATTTGGAGGAAATGCCAAAAGAAACAATTAAAAGATTTTAATGTGGTT